>NC_050193.1:15568574-15868574 GCF_008315115.2 Sander lucioperca | reverse complement strand
CAGTAGTGACTATGGACAAAGACAGGTTGCTGCTGGAGAAAGACAAGCAGATAGTGGAGTTGACCAAGATGCTGAAGCAGAAACAGAGGCTGGTGGAGGTGCTGAGGATGCAGCTGGAGCAAGGGAACAGAGGAGGAGGACCAGAGCCACTGGTTCTTGTAAGAGTTAAACAAGAACCTCCTGATAAGCCCAGTGTCCCTCTCTCATGTGGCCATCCACAATTCCCCCCTCCACCGTCATCCGTTTCATGCGAGATGGATGTCAGCAAGGTAACTGTCAAACAGGAAGCCATCGAGGCAGATGGAGTGGAGTGTGAGACAACTATGCAATTACCAGACACTCGTGGATTACCGCAACCAGAGCAAAGGAGCACACAACAACAACAACAACAACAACAACAACAACAACAACAACAAGCACGTCTGCAGCAAGCCACTCTGCACCTGTTACAGCAACAGGCCATACAGAAACTTTTGCTACAGCAACAGCTAAACATTCAGAACCAACAGCAGATGAATCAGAACCACAGTCAGACGTCGGAGAACCTGCAGAAACTTTCTCAGCAGAGAAAAAGGAAATCTCACAAACAGCAGCACAAACAACTACAGCAGCAGCAGCAGCAACTGTTGCAGTCACAACAACAGCACCAACAATCGAAACAACATCACCAGGAGGTGCAGACGAACCAACAGATTCTACTGAAGCAACAAAAGGCGTTTTTGCAGCAGCAGACTAAACAACAGATGCTAATACAGCAGAAACAACAGGCGCAACAGAAGTCACTACAGGTCAGAAATGGGTTTTACAATATCCTTTACACTGCATAGACTTTGGTGTCAGATTTACTCATTATGTCAGTTCTGCAGTTAGGGACGCTCCCGAAGTCACATAAGTCGCTTCGGATAAAAGCGTCAGCTAAATGACATGTAATGTAATGTAATAACAAGCACAGCTGGGCACCATTGAATTAGTTTAAGCTGATTTTTTTGGCAAAAATTCTTCCTCTAAAAATTATGGGTTTTTGTACAGGTATCTCAAGCGTCCTTCAACCAGCAGTCAGGCTCAGCACCCACTTTCCAACAGGATCTCCCCAAGAGCGACTCCACCCCGACTCTGGTCACCGACAGCAACGGCAACCACTTCCTGATTGCACTGACCAGTCACATCACTGAGAAGCAAAGAACTGATGCACCTGGGAGCAAAGCAACCAATCAAATTGCACTGCAGGTACATGAATCATTTTTAGCAATCCACTTAAAAAAATTATCCAAATGTATTAATTATTACCTCCTCCAAAGAGGGTATGTTTTTCAGCTTGCCTCGTTTGTTTGTCTGTCTGCCAGCAGGATTACAGATAAACTACTGGCCCGATTTTTATGAAACTTGGTGGAAGGGTGTCGCATGAGCCAAGGAAGAAGGAGCGGGTCAAATCACAGACCTGATACACAAATTATTTTTCATTTTCGTTAACATTATAGGATAGGGGATTTGTGCTGCATTCTTGTGGTGTCGGAATAATCTGAAAAATTAGCTCTCGACTGGGAAAACTCACACTGCATTAACATTGTGAGATAGGACATGCCTTGGCGGAGGTCTGCGCTCTCCGAGTGCCCCTCTAGTTTGTTGTGCCTCGGAATGTGTTTATGACCATTTGTATGCTTGATGGTACAGAAGTATAATAACAGATCAAACAATTACCAAATTAGAAGTACACAATCTCAAAACATCAATACCAACCATGGTAGCATTATGGATCAGAATGATACACAGTAGTGTGTGTGAATGCAAAGACTGATTCATAATAAAGCTATTTTTTTGCTGATGTACTCTTTTTATTATTATTATATTCAGCACTTTAATACTAATACTAACAAAATTGTTTACATTCGTCATTTTCCACCAGCGATTACAGTCTACTCCAGCCAAGCTCCCCGGCCACAACCCTATTCAGCTGCCTAAAGCGGATAATCAGACCAAACAAAACACGCACGTGGGATTTTTGAAACAACAAGAGACAAAGGTGAGATTTAAAGCAAGATATTGATTATCTGAATTTTCAGACAGACTCACAAGTAGCTGAAGTACGACTGTAAAACAGGAAAAGATTTAAAATAGTCATATATTTAACCAATGGGAGTTCGCTGGTTGTGCCACAGACCGCTTTTCTGTAGCAAAGTTTGTGGATTGTGTGTTGTGTAGTAACAAGGACAATGTTTTTGAAAAGTTACATTCACTTCCATTGTATGTGGGTGGTATCATAAATCACATAGATTAATATTTCAAAACCGTTAAAATAAAAATAAAATGCGTTAGCTATGAAATGGGGCAAGTGAGAAAGTGTGTGTGTGTGTGTGTGTGTGTGTGTGTGTGTGTGTGTGTGTGTTTCCTACTCAGGTTAACTGGCTTTTTAAAATGTCTAGATAGGGCATTTCCGCCACCACAAATAATGACTCAAACATCTCTTTTTACACATTACATCCTACTACATACACAACTCATTGTCAAACAAGCCCAGGAGACTCTGTCACTGGAGCACTAACAGACCAGTGTCTGTTAATGCTCCATAAAGAGAGAGCGAAACATGAGAGTGAAAGAGAAGTGCTCCAGTGAGTGCAATAGTGGTGGAAATTAATGATGTATGCTGTCTGACACAGTGACAGCAGTCTTTGATAAGAGTGTCTGACACTAGCCCGATGCTGATTACTATTGCTCGGCTAATTACTCTAACGACATCGTCCATTAATATGATCTATGTTGTTAACAGAGCAGGAACAAAAAACTCCATTGCGTCTTGGCTAATTGAGATGTTGAGTATCTCTCAGCAAGGGCAGGTGTGCTGGAAAGTGTCAAGATTTGGTGGAACATGCTGTTTACTGGTATCAGCAGTCTTACCTGATCGTTGTACCCCTCTTATCACACTCTTAATAGAAATTAATCATTAGTGATTTCGGATTTACCAGTGGTTGAATGTAACTAAGTACATTTACTCAGGTACTGTACTTTAGTACAACTTTGAGGTACTTGTACTTTACTTGAGTCTTTTCTTTTCATGCCACCTTCTACTTCTACCCCGCTACATTTCAGAGGGAAATATTGTACTGTTTACTCCACTACATTCACCTAGCAGCTGAAGTTACTAGTTACTTTATACCAATTAAGATTTTTGCACACAAAACACATGTAGTTTTTAAAATGTTTTATTATAAATGAAACCACCCAACAATATAAAGCTGAAATGATTGGCTGATTAAACACAGAACTGTTTTGATTGTTTCCAGTTTCTAAAATATGAGGATTTTTCTGCATTGAGTACTTTTACTTTTAATACGTTAAGTACAATTTCCTGATGATACTTAACATACTTTTACTTAAGTAACATTTTCAATGCACGACTTTTACTTGTAATAGAGTATTTTTACAATGTGGTATTAGTACTTTTACTTACATGTAAGTAGAGGATCTGAATACTTTTTACACCACTGGATGTTACCGAAAAAACTAGTACCGTTGCCTGTGAATACTGTTCCCCTGTAAGGAGAACTTATCTTTCCACTCTTTGTAATGATTTGAAGCCACAGAATGGGAGACTTCAGGTGTCTGTAGAGCAGCCTCAGCAGGACATTGCTCAGTGTTTGTCAGCACCTCCCAGTCTGCAGCCTTTCTTCAGCGACCAGGAGACTGCTCCCTCGGGGAAAGACACCGCATCACCTTTCTCTCAAACTGTAAGTAATTTCCAGATGGCATGGATCATCTTTCAATGTGTCTTTTGTGATAACTTTGGATGCACAAAAATGTAACTTCTTTCACATCCAACTGGCTTTCACTTCATTCTCCTCTCCTCTAGGAGTTGTGCCCTAGTCTGGATGTCTTGTTTAGTCCTCTGTCTCCAACTTCCATTAAGACAGCGGCCTCATCGCCTGATAACAAAGTATGACGATCTGCATGTCTGATTGTGTCATTGCGCAAAAAAATGAATGATATGTTCATTATCCAAAATGTGTGATTTATTTTTTTTTACTGCCCTTGGGGTGTTTCTTAGATTTTGCTAACCTGTACTAAGCTAAGCTGCGTTGCTCTGCATTCCGGTCTGATACGTTGTTTTGCATTGCATCATTTCACGTTTCACATCATCACGCTCGTGTCACAGTGTTGTGTGCTATGTGAACCTTGCACACAGTTTTGAAGGGTAATGTGTTGTTCCCTCTGTGTGTGTGTGTGTGTGTGTGTGTGTGTGTCTTCAGGATACAGAGCATGACGATGATTTTGTTGACATCATTTTGCAGACAGGAGGTAAGATGCAATAACTTTGTCTGATCTATTTGTTGTGTAATAACTTTTCTTTTTTTACATTCACTCAGCAGTTTGGTGATTATTGTGTTGGGAGTGAGCGCCCAACCAAATGTTTAATTTTTGAAATTCTGTGGATTTTTTTTTACTTCAGATACGTCGACCTCCTTTAAACCAGTACCGGACCCTTCTCTGGATCGTCTAGATCCTCACTCTTCTCCCCCTCCCTCGCCGCTTCAGCTGTTGCTATCACCCCCCGTCCCACCCAGCTGTGACACCCCGCAGTCGGCCTCCTCGATGCAGTCTGAGCTTCAGGCTCTGGCTGACACCATAGAAGAGAAACAACACCTAAGTAGCGCTGAGAGTGGACGCCTGGAAGACTTTCTGGAAAGCACCACCGGTAAGCCTCTCCTGGGGGTGGAGCCTGGAGGCCTGTTGACGTTGATTGATGACCTCCACAGTCAAATGCTGTGCACCCCCAGCATCCTGGACCATCCCTCATCTCCCATGGATACCTTCGGCATGGCAGGGGATGGGGAGCAAGGGCTAGACGGTATGGATTGGTTGGACCTCACCATGGGAGAAGAGAGGGGAGAGGAAACCTCTACACTGGCCCCATTGTGCCCCCAAACACCCCATAGTGTCTTTTCCATGGACTTCCTGGACAGTGTTGACCTGCAGATACACCTGGACTCCTGCCTATAGCCTATAGCAGTCAGGAAAACAGACATGGGAGCTCAGTCACACGCATGCACAAAAACGATATTTTGCGGACGGGAACATGCGTCTAATGTTACATGTAATTGATTGCTGAGGCTTCAGTATCTGATTAGAGCACTCCTTCTGTATCTTCTCACACAATGGTGTATTGAATCTTCAAGCACTTTGACCTTCATTTATTTTATTTACATGCTGGTGTATTGATTTTTGTACATACACGTATTAGGCAGGTCCTACATCTGTTTGTGCTGCTTTTGAAGCAGTTTTGCTAACACATAAGAGGGACTGCTGTGGATTTGGACCCGATAATTAATGAGACATTTTTAACTAAGCCATGAACCCGTAGCTTACAAATAAATGAATCTCATCTTTTCTTGACACCGTGTTACAGTGAAAGATTAGATCTGTTTATTTGACCTTTGTTTAATTAGGAGTGCAAAGTGCCGTAGTTGCCTTTTGTAGTAAAGATAATCAATAGTTCACCACCACTTCAGCTAATCAATAACCAAAGTTTAGGTGAAAGATAAATAAGTTATGTTAACATAATGGTTTATTGGATGGAGTAGAGATACATCTCTCCGATCCATGGCCATTATTTCGAAAGATGTAATTCGAGGCGACACTCAGAATCTTGTGTGTTTTTCATATCAGTTCTTGAAACATTGTGGCAGTTACAGTGTCCTTGCTTTAGACATCATGTTGGTTCTTGTGTAGGTTACAGCACTGGAAGTATTACTACAGTTTGTATTCTATTTAGTATTAAGAAAACTGGCAAAACATACATACTACATACATACTGTACATACAGCAGGCCCCAACTACTTCTTTCCATTCATTTATATTTTCTCCAGTGATAGTTAATTGGTAGAGAAATACAGCTTGTTTTTAATGTGTCTGAATCCCATATCTGCCAGTACTGCCAAGGTTTTTGCTAGGGATGTCCCGATCAGGTTTTTTTGCCCTCGAGTCCGAGTCCGAGTCATTTGATTTTGAGTATCTACCGATACCGAGTCCCGATCCGATACTTCTATAAAATATAAAAAAAGAATAAAGAAGAGTGAAAAAACAGATCCAGGATGTTCCTTATTTTTTATTTAATTCACCTTATTTTAACATTCAACAACTCTGTTAACAAACAGAGCACTTCTGTTACATATCTCACAGTTTGCTATGGCAATGTTGTTGTCATCAACCTCCAGACCGCAGACATACTCGCGCTTTCCGCTTCAAGCTGCTTCCGTGTTCTACTTTGCCGGCATTTAACCAATAGCGTCTCTGCAACAAAGTGATGTCATGCCGCACGCGTTGCTGTTTCTGTGTGGAATCAAAAGGGTCTAACTCTGTGCCACCGCATAACTATAGATGTGTTAAAAAATAATGAGAATATATATACATATATATCCGAGTCCTGATCGGGCCCGAGTTCCGATCACGTGATCGGATCTGGACATCCCTAGTTTTTACCCACTAATCGAAAATGAAGAGGTTTTTAATTCTCAATCAAAATCTTGGCGTAAAATGTTCAAATAATGAGAGTTAAAAGGTTTCACACAGCTGCAGAGTTACATTAGAGTGACAATATGAAATAAATTGTCATTTTATTTTAGATTCCTGCAGATAATGATAATGAAATAATGGTCCAATTTATTTGGGACAAAGAGTTGATATAAAATTGCTATTTAATATTTATGCATATTCAGAATGTTGTGTGTTTATTGATAGCATTGCACTTTGACTACGTTACATGTGAAGCCGAGTGTCTTAATGTTTTATTTGACATGATGGGACTTAAATGTCTTGGGTTGGACATCTTCTGAATGTAAACATGGGAGTAATGTTTGTGCATTATTGATGTAAGCTCTACATCTAGGCTCACAATGCGTCATGTCTACATACAGTATGGTACCAACATGTGTTTGTGGTAACTTTGGACTCTTTAGTCTTGAGTCATAGTTGCCCAGTTTCACTCCCTTTACTTTTGAACTTGTAAATGCACGTACAAACATAACATGAAGAGAAAAGGAAACTCCTGCACAAATGCCTTCTTCATAAGGATGTTTGTAATAATTTGGTTGTTGCTCTGAATGGTGATATTTGGTGGTCCTGTACTGTATCAGTACTTTTTGCCAATGGGGATTTACTTATGTCCTTTTCCTCTTTGAGATTTTTACAGTGCTGTAATATACCAGTTTAGACACTGAAAATGTATTATACGATGCATTTATTTGTATAGTTTTTATCTGTGGAACACAGGTTTGTGTGTACCCTGACTATTTCTGACAAAATGTCTGTATTGTGAATCCAAAACCTCTCTTGAGAAAAAGTTGAAGACTTACTGCAAACAAACACAAGTTTATTTCACAAAATATTTAGAATTTATCATTTTACACTTTTAATTTGTCATTTTACACTTTTATGCATTTTTCAAATAGACTGCAGATAAAGATGGACACGGCGTGTCTCCGCTTCCTTCCACTGAAGTGAAGCCAAAATATCCCGGATACAGGCGCTGCCATCTTGCAATTTTGGAGCCCCAATTGGCGCAGTAGTGAATGGACGGAGCCGCGATATCAAAGTCCCGCCCATATTCCAGCTCAACCAATCGTGAGTCAATCACAGCTGTCAATCATTGTTTTACCCCGTTTTAATAACATCAAATAACTTATTAAAATCAACCTTATCGGAAGACAGATCGCTTGAATAAACAGCGCGCGCATTCAGAACTACCTTACATCAAACAGTCTTTGACGTGTAGTTTAATTTTTTTAATGTCCCATCTGCGAACATGGAGGGGGCGGGGTTTATGACCTATACTGCAGCCAGCCACCAGGGGACAATGAAGATGTTTTGGCTACACTTTTGGGGAGCTGTCAACAGAGACGGTTTAGGACCGAGATGCCCCAACTCAGAGTAGTTATCTGTATCTGTGTCCCGTGGGCTCCGCCACGGCCACGCCTCTTTAGGTAACTAGCGGCAGGTACGAGTGTATTGATACCAATGGGAGAAGTGAACGTGAACACAGATTATGAACGATTTTTTTCACCCCATAGTCACAAAAGTAGATATTGGACCCATTTCTCACATACCACATATCTCCAGAACATTCTGACACTAAAATGGCATTTTTCAGACGGACACATCAGGAGAAAATTAACATTGTTTGAGACCTGTTTCTGTCTCAGGACCAAACTCTCGCGAGATCTGGCAACACAGAGAAGCTAACGTCAGCTAACGTTTGTGAACGCCCAACAAAACTAATCTCCGTGATGCTAAATATGTCTTTTAGCTCTGTAAATTTATAAAGTTAACAAAAGAACATATTAATAAATTATTCAAATATAACTTTTCAGCCATCCACACAACGTTCACTACACATTCAAACAAGGCCACACCCCTTTAGGAGACAGGAAGTGTGTACCGTTTCATACCATTGGCGCTGCTTGAAATGCAGGAATCTTTAGTATAAAGGATCTTTGCTGTCAAGCCGTCCATCTTTATATACAATCTAAGATATGTTACCACAGACATACGACACCATACAGGTTTTATTGTGTATCTTAGGTCACTCTAGCCTGGTTGCCATGTAGCCATGTAAACAAAAAGCTGCTTGCCGTCGTCGTCGTCATTGTGTAAAGCCCGCCTCAACGGTTGTGATTGGTGCCGCGATTTGGAAAAATTGGAAATGGGCTTGAATGGGCTCTTGGCCAGACTGACTTGCAGAGCAAATCTCAAATTTGCCGGAAGTTTGTCAGGGTTTTCCCAGGCTAAAGACACTCCCAAATGCGCTTTCAATGGAAGTGATGTGAAAATGTGAAGCTATCCTTTAAAGGAGCGAACGGAGGGACTTTAAGGGAGTCTCCAGTAAATAGTCAGGTATTGTATGCCAGACCTCGGCTAAAAACTGCAAACTCTGTTATTTTAAATAGTTATAATCACATCTGTGATGCACTCACCTCTTATGTGGGTTTTGTTGATATTCTTTAAGGAATTTAAGTGCCTGGCGCGACGTATCAAACACACTTCAACTCTGTCAAACGTATGAGGATTGTGTTATTTCTGTAAGTGTTGAGGCGCCTCATGTAAATGATTGTAAAAGCATTAGGAAAAAGTCATTGGACGTTCTCTTTTTTTTTCTTTAAATTGTGAGTATTTTTTTTCTAAAAACAAAAGGGCATTGGTTAATAAAAGAAAAGATATTTAAGTCTGGCGTTTGTGTAAAATCTGATTATTTCGATAATGAGACAAACATGGCTGGTATATGAAACAACAGCAAGCAGCCAGTTTGCAGCGGAGACTCCAGGAAGTTACTGGTCCCAGCCAAGAAATAGAAAAGCAAATAATCATTTTTACACTTTAGAAGGAAAATAAGCATATTTCCTAAAATGTCGATCTAAACTTCATCCAAAACAGTGAGTAAGGCAATTGTTGATAGGAAAATGGCATTTTTGTACAAATGTACCCAACAAACCCCAGATAACAGCAGAATAATTCACACTGTACATTACTGGGGAGCTGTCCGGCAGATGCAGTTCTTACTTGTTAAGATAAACGTTACATTTACATCTTGGAATTGTCAGACAACATATCATTTGTCCATGAGGCCTTTGAATGTTCCGCGACATTCTGTGATATAAGAAAATTAATGACATTGAACTACGGCGCTGAACATAATTGCATGCTCATATGCACAGTTATGTTTATCTTCACACCCACAACCTCGCTGCTTGTCTCGGAAGACGCCGAAAATTACAGACATAGAAACAACAAGCAAGCTCACACCACTGTAAGCCTAGTAAGAGCGAGCGATGCAGCACCGGCTTCATGCTACATGCTATCGCTACAGAACCATACACACATACACAAGCCTCCATCACACAGACACACACATACTAGGGCGGTTAGAATGTGTGTGGTGTTTTTAAAAAGGGAATCAAGAGAGGGCGGAGAAGTAGCACACACACACACACACACACATCCTTGCCAGACCAGGATATGGGTGGGCATGTGAGGTAGGCGGATGATTGGCTGATAACAACTCTCTAGCTACTAATGGAGGGGAGCAAAGGATGCCAGGCTAACATCTACTCCACAGTGGGCATCCCTGGCCTCCCACTGAAGCCCATAACAAAAGAGCGTGTGTGTGTGTGTGTGTGTGTGTGTGTGTGTTTGTGTGTGTGTGTGTGTGTGTGTGTGTGTGTGTGTGTGTGTGACTTGTAGCTGTTGGCCGTGCTGGTTGTTCTTCACCTCCATTTCGCCTTCTTTTCCCCAATTTCCTTTCATCCACCCTCAAGCTTCCGCCAACAGACGCTAGCACTGAAGTGGTGTAGGTGGAAAAGCAGTTACATCTTAAATCCTAAGGATGAGACTCAGGCACATAATGTGTGTGGTTCAGGAATCATTACTTATTTTAAAGGAAAATAATTGTAAAATGTACAAATGTACTTTCCCTGCAGTGCTCCGACTTGTTTACATTGAAATTTCTGTTTATCAATTCTGAGTGTAGTCATGAATTTCACCACAACGTCCATTTAGTACCTGTTGTGTAGCTTTTGATCATATTACATGATCTTCATCAGTTGCAAAGTTTCCAAATTTCATAATGCTATAATGACCTGTTTCATCCATGTTGGCTTATTCCATGAGAATGTGATATGATCAAAAGCTCCAGATAATCTATTTATTGAACCTTGTGGTGAGATCACGATGCTATAGAGAATGATACATACAGTATAAACGTTTTTTGATCTGACGCCATTATCAACAGGAAGGCGTTTTAAAAATGTAAGCATTTTCGGGTCAAATAACTACTTTAATTCACGTTAATGTTAGGGTAAAATGAATAACCACTTGGTTACAGTTAGAAAACAGCCACAGTCATGCTTAAAAGAATCCAACCTTGACCTCCAACCTCTATGGATGCCTCTATAATAACGTCTCCTGAATTCCTCCTTTGCTCCCGACGGACAAGAGTCATAATTGGTGAGATTGTTTGACCAAAACAACTGAGTCCACCCGAAAACTACATTTTCCTTGTTTGGTGATGACTAGAGATGTTCCGATACCGATACCAGTATCGGTATCAGCTCCGATACTGCCTAAAACGCTGGTATCGGTATCGGGAAGTACTGGAGTTTATGCACCGATCCGATATCACGTAATAAAGCCCTGAAGAAAATCTACGTTAAAGTAGTTTATTTATGTTCTTTTTCCGTTATAACTGACTGTCAAACTGGATAATAAAAGAAAGTTCTGCAGCGTTCATTGTTTGTGTTTGTTCATGTTTCACAAAGAGTTTAACCTGAGCCAGACTGACAACAAAGATATAAATCATATCACATCCATACAGGGATAGTAGTATACAGCTGTTATACATAATAAAATATATGACACACTGGTATTGGATCAGTACTCAGTATCGGCCGATACGCAAGTTCAGGTATCAGAATCGGTATCCGGAAGCAAAAAATGGTATCGGACCATCTCTAGTGATGACTAAGCCAACCCAACTGCTGATGTGAAAGCCCCCCCACTGTTACAAAACAGAAAGCTTTGGTGTGGAGCTGATGTTGTTCTTGATTAGATGTGACAGTCCTTTGAAAGCTCTGGTAATTTTAGACCAAACGTCGTGACATCTCCACAGTGGATCAGAGAGTGAAATTATTTTGTGGTCAAGAGGGGTGAGGTATATCTGCCTACTGAAGCAACCTCCTTTCATACTGTACAAGTATTCTTAGTAAGATCCTCAATGCAAAGCAGTCTCACACCAGATGAAAACCTGCTGTGATGACATGTTCATACTGACACACGCACAAGCACACACACACACACACACACACACACACACACACACACACACACACACAGACACAGTGCGTTTCACTATCTTGGTGGGGACCCATCATTGAGATAATGCATACCCTAGCCCCTTACCCTAACCTTAACCATCACAACTAAATGCCTAACCTTAACCCTTACCCTCACACTAACCATAACCTAATTCTAACCCTAATCCTAAAACCAAGTCTTAACCCTCAAACAGCCCTTTAAAGTTGTGGGGTCCAGCATTTTGGCCCCACAAAGTCCGGACCCCAGAAGTATACTGTATTCCTGGTTTGTTGGACCCCACGAATATAGTTAAAACACACACACACACACACACACACACACACACACACACACACACACACACACACACACACACACAGCCCGAGCTGCGTGTACAGACAAAAGTTCTGGCAGCCGCCTTCAGATACACATGCAGATAAGTAAAACATGGAAACTACAAGCACCAAGCACAGACAAACTATAAGACGTGTATTCTTGTATTTATTGTGTTATTGATATAGACTAAGGGTAAGGCTTACAAAATGGTCTTTCAGTGAGGACATGATTTAGCGTGCCATATTAAAGGGAGCAATAATGCACCATGGTCATCAAGAAGAATAGCTGATTCATTGTGTTTTAATGAATCCGTTATTAAATGGGTCTGGTTTCCACCCACTGGCCACCTGTCTCACCTTAGCTCTATAGAGCCACAGGGAGGCAATCAGAGCATACAGGAATCACATGAATGTGACGCCTACATTGAGGCAATAAACTGCAGAAGTGAAATAAAACTGCTGGGGTAATGGGGAAAAAAAAACTGTGTGGCTACTGATCTGTCCACACCTCCCATCCAGCATGAGTTGAAGTGCATCCCTTACAATTAGGCCTGGCTGTTTCTTAATTAGCTTCACAAGTTAATTATTACTTACACTAACACAAGGATCAGTGATGATACAGACCATCTTCTGTGCAAAAAAACCCCCTAACTCATTATATTCTGTTAATTAGTAGCCCAAGTTACTACAGTCATAATGCTGCCATTCATAACAAAAACTGTTCATCATAAAATTGCAATTCAAAAGCTGCTCTAAAGGTTAGTTTTACCTTGAAAATGAATCAGACGTGGAATGTGAAAGGGGTCACTCGTAATGACAAAGCCACAGAGAATTATCACTGCACTTCTCCTAGCTGTACGGAGCGTTTTAGCTTTTTCTTGTTTGGGTTTTTTCAGCCCGTAGCTTTGTTGTTTTAGTTTAGTACATGTATTTCATCACCATGGCACTCTTAATTGGTGTTATCCAAACATTTAGACAAGACGTTTATTAATGGGGTGAAATGTAAGTGTGGGTTTGATATAACTTTTTTTTCGTTCTGGCATACTTGATTTTGATTGGTCAATTTATTGCGGCATTCAAAAGTCTGTTATTTCTAAATCACCCTGTCGGGATTTAATTCACAATAATGACCCACTCACTTTACATCTCTAACTTAAACTAGCTACTTCAGCAGTCAGTATAAATGCATCTATTGTAGTATGGCAGGTAGGCTGACGTCACCTTCAGGGAAGACACAACGATGCAAAAACAATAAAGCCTATGGTATGACCTCTACCTTCCCCCCTCTGCAACACAGAGAAAACTGACTAATGAATGTAATGAAGCTGGAGGAAGTGCTAACATCACGTCAATTCAAAGTGACACAAAGGGAACAAAGGAAATTGCGATAGAAAAGTGGGAGATCAGTAAGTAAGAAGGGAAGAGAGGGGGAGGGTGTGTGATGTGCATGTGAGTAGGAACATTTCAGTTCCACCTGGAACAGAGTTTGACAGTGAGAAAATATGTGAGCAAGAGAGAGAGAGAGAGAAGACAGAGAGGTGAGAAGCAATAGAGTGGAGAACAGAAATAGCTGCGGCCCATTATCATTACCTCTACCTGTCTGGCTGTCGCACCTCTAATTACTGCTGCCACATCGCTCCAAATAGCGCACAGTGAGGTGTGTGTGTGTGTGTGTGTGTGTGCATGCGTCTGTCCTCTTGTAGATGTATTTGAGTACAGAATATATATTCATACAGGATATGTTTTTTCTTACAGTGCCTTTACAACACAGTTTCTGCATGCTGAGACGCTAGGTTTCTGTGCCTGTGATTCTTTTTGTGTTCTTGTCACTGTGTGTGTGTGTTTGTGAGTGTGTGCGTGAGTGTGGAGATTATACCACTCCTGTTAACCACCTGGAGAGAGACAGCCTGGTGAGAGGAGCTTAAAGAGAATTTAATCCTTGCCGTAATGTGACAGCAGCATTTTCTGCGAAACTACCATCATTACTAAACTGTTGAGCCTTGGTGTGTGTGTGTGTGTGTGTGTGTGTGTGCGTGTGTGTGTGTGTGTGTGCATGCGTGCGTGCGCGCGTATGCGTGTGTGTGTGTGTGTGTGTGTGTGTGTGTGTGTGTGTGTACATGGTCTGCTTAAACAAACACACACACACATACCAACCTTGAAATCAGACATTTAGCAGGAGGACACAGTAAGTGTGACTTCATGTGTCGTCTTAAGCACACAGAAGAGCAGCCGATGTAGGTCAGGCGTATTGCAAACTGAGTCCCTGACTGTTCTCTGACTTATGCTAGAAACCAAATGCTACCAGGGGGATTATACAGCGACAGTGGCAGTCCACCCACACACACAAAACTCACACAAGTGCACACCATCACACAGACACATAAAGGGCCATTGGAATCTAGGTCAGCCATGTGGTGGAGGTAGTTTACACAACACTACTACATTACCTGACAAAAAAAACTACAGGTATGAAGAAGAAACATACAAGGGTGGAAAAATACATCAGCATGAGTTTCACTTTTGTCTTTTATGTCTACCTTCAATCCTATATGTATGAGATGCACTGTCCTCTGGGATGTCTCCACATCCGTGCCATCAATCTCTCTTTATGTCTCCATGTGTAAACTGCAGAGGCAGCATCATGTGGCCCCTGACAGCTTCCATACTTTCTCCCTCTGCTCAACAAAACTGCTGAACCTTTGCCAGAGAGAGAGAGAGAGAGAGAGAGAGAGAGAGAGACACACACACACACACACACAGAGAAAGGCAGCTCTGCATCCAGGGTTCCCATCTGTTTATGGTGATGCCGTTTGTCTTGTCAGGGTCTGTCAGGTTTATACGTTTCATCTCATAGCTCAGTGTGTCCATCTGCCTGTATTTATGGCAACCTTTGGATGTACAGTTCAGTGTGTCTCTCTGTGTATTGAAAATCACTGGCCTAGGTAGCTACACACTTGTATGACTTCATCTCTTGTTTGGATTGTGTTTAGGTCCCTTCCACTTTGATGCTGCAGTAGGCAATTCAGTTCCCAGAAATCGTGTCAGACAGTTCTCCTGCTCCCTTTCTCAATTTTTTTGTCAGAGCCATTGCATTCTCTCCACACTACATCATCTGTCGTGCGACGACAGGTTAGAGTTGTAAGATGTATGACTGATGTTGCCTGACCTGCCTTCTTTTAAGTAAAACTCTTGAACGCCAAGCAGGAGAAGGCCTGAGAAAGAAAGAGTGGAAATACTATCAAATTACTACAATTGGAAGTGTTGTGGATACATAAGCCTTAATTGGCTATCTTCACATCTTTCTCTCCACACTGCTCGCTCGTACAGCAAACATCTTCACTATTTCCACAGAGCACTGAATGCACACAGAAGCCAAACCGCATTATGATAAGAGTTTCTGTTTTACCCTCAGTCTGCCCACACTCTCTGAAAACCCTCCGGCATAATCAATGAGTCAGTTACTTTCCCCTGTATTCTCAGTCAAGCATATTAAGAGGCATTTGTGATATTCCCAAGGAGTGAAGATCAAGGCTCAAAGCTTATCCACCTCCTGTTCGGCAAACGCACATTTCCCATGACATCCGGCAGAAGGTAGAGTTTAAATCTTATTATTCTCTCTCTGATCTCTTCTTTCTCCTACAGGACAACGTCTTATGTCCTACCTACCGTACAGCTAGTTGTCTAACTACTATTGATGTTGCTAGTAAAGCTGTTTCTGCTCCTGTGTCATGTTTTTTCCCCCCTTGCAAACAGGCATGTATTCAAAAACTGCATATATGTATAGTATGTGGAGCCAGTCTAGCCCTTTCTCTCTGTCTATCTTTATGTGTATGAGTGTTAGCTGATACCAAATGGAGTGCTGTGTAAATTGTATACAGTATACGTATAACATACTACGGGTAGAGAAGCATGCAATATTGAATTTTACCAATACATCAGTAAATGTCTTTTTATTAAATGTTTTATTTGCTTCACTTTTTGTGTGTTGATTCATTATATGTCCATAGTCCTCTCAGGGGAAGGGAGAGGAAAAGGTTGAGTAACAAGGGAATGAGGTCAGCTTCACACATACACACATGTACACACAGGGGGGAGGACACACACACTTTGCGCAATTACTGTACTTAGAAATGCGCACACACTAACCCACACAAACTCTTAATTTTTTGTCTCTCTGCTCTCTAATATATCAATATCTAGGATCAAACCTTCACTTTGTATCTTACGTCCTTCGTTCTTTCTCTTATTCTCTCTTCCTTGCTCTTATCCTCCCTCGCTCCCTGAGCCATTCGCATTTCAGACATCCTCTTCATTTCCTCTGCCTGTCTCGCTCCCTCTCATCCTGACTCCACATTTCAACCTGTTTCCACACATGGGCCACAGACGAATGCTGTTACAGAAAGCGCTGCTTAAAGGTTAGAGGCTGCGACTGAACAATCAAAACACAACCCACACCTCACCACTGAACTTTCATACTCTATTCAATTAAATTTTATTTATAGTATGAAATCACAACAATAGTTATCTCAAGACACTTTACAGATAGAGTAGGTCTAGACCCCACTCTATAATTTAAAAAGACCCAACAATTCCAGTAATTCCCCCAAAAACAAGCATTTAGTGCGACAGTGGTGAGGAAAAACTCCCTTTTAGGGAGAAACCTTGGGGGGTGAGGAAAACTTCCAGTGGTGGATTGATCAGTGGTGGAAGTAAAAGTCCTGCATTACGTAAAACACTTTACTAAAGTATTTTTTAGCAACAATTTACTCACAGTATCTGAAATAAAAGTACTAATAATTCATTAAAAAAAATGACCTGTGAGTGTTACACAGTGTTATACTAATAGATGTTATATTATGGGATCTACTGATGCATTTATATGCACACATCATTTTACTGTTGCAGTGGTGGAATGTAACTAAGTACATTTACTCAAGTGCTGTACTTAAGTTCAAATTTGAGGTACTTGTACTTTACTTTAGTATTTTCTTTTCATGCCACTTTCAACTTCTACTCCGCTACATTTCAGAGGGAAATGTACTTTTTACTCCACTACGTAAATCTGACAGCTTTAGTTCTAGTTACTTAACAAATTAAGACTTTTGCACACAAAGTAGTTTATAAAATACAAGGTTTTATTATAATTTAAACTTCCCAACATTATACAGGCCTACACTCACAGCTGAAATGACGAGCCGATTAAACACTAATTAGTTGATTGACAGAACCGTTTGGATCGATTCCAGTTTCTAAAAGGTGAGGATTTTTCTGCATTGAGTACTATTACTTCTCATTTTTCATACAATGGTCTTAAATGACCTGTAACAGCAAGCAAGACTAACAGTGAAAAGAGCGGCCGCTAGAATCAACACAAACTGAAAGTTCCATATAGACTTTCTCTTTATTGATCCTTTTGGAATGACTCCCCCAAGGAAATTGGATTGGATTTAGATATAGATATAGCCACTTTAGGTAAGTTTTCCTGATGATACTTACATACTTTTACTTAAGTAACATTTTCAATGCAGGACTTTTACTTGTAACAGAGTTACATAATTTTTATAGTGTGGTATCAATACTTTTACTCAAGTAAAGAATCTGAATATTTCTTCCACTGCTGTATTGTTGTAGCTGGTTGAAGTGGAGCTAATTTGAACTGTTGGGAAGTTTAATTCACAACAACCCATCATATTTTATAGGTTGTCATTTTTTTTTACTAAAATCGTAACCTGTAAAGTGACTATAATTGTCACAATGTCTGTTTCGATTGTTTTTTTCCTCTCAGTTTGCCCCTCAGACCCTGTCTCCAGCCACTTCTCACTTCCCCAGGCCTCTGCAGTGCTATTCATCCAACCACCAGATGCCCTCAGATTTTCTCACCTGTCCCAGTCACCTGACGCTCTCATTCACCGGCTCACCTGTTTCCACATCCCTCATCAGCCCTGTAAGCCCATTTCCACTCATTCCAGGCCAGATTGTCAATGAGGCATATGCCTTTGCTCTCCAGCCACCCGAACCCGCTTGCTTATGTGTGTTTGTCTGCGATTGAGTCCTCCTCTCTTAGTTGCTTGAATTCACCGGATCTGTCAATAGCTGTCAAATAAATGTGGAGTGAAAAGTACAATATTTCCCTCTCCAGAAGCTGCAGTACATCCCCCTGCAGTACCAAGACACTACTAGAGGATTTGAACCTTTCTGTTGCATTCACCCTCATTTATATATCATTATTCTTCTCTTCATCTTTTGTTCTCTCATTCTCTCTCCTATATTTCCAGCTCACAACCTCATACTGTCTCAATCACCTTCTTTCACTCTCTCTTTCGAAAAAAACAACACATTTTTCTTAGTTCACCGCTAACACATTAAGAGTCCAACACTTCTGAGTGAATCTTATAAAGTGGTGAAATAGTATGAAGAAGGAAATGGGTAGTTGCAGTGATACGAGAGAAGAAGAAGAAGAAGAGAGAAACATGTTGATTTATGCTAACAACAATTGACATAACTCTTCTTAAGACTACATCCTTCCCCTTCGTTACAAGAAACGTTGAAGACGTATGCACACACACATACAGATCAAAGCTTTCCCCTGCACCAACCACAGGTGGTTTTGTATGACATTATACTTAAAATGTTGTTGACACTCTGAAAAATTTCCAAAGCACTTGTTTTTTTACTACATTGGATCCGGATGACAGCTCGGATAGTTTTGCAAGTCTTCTTATATGTCTGCATAAGTTCTGAAACTGTCGGACTACAAATTATTCTTTTCTTTCATTAAGCACAAATGTAGATGATCACATCTGATGTTAACAGATAGGGTGTCGTCAAAAGTTCCATTCAGTGTACCCTATTTAAATCCTTTTTGTTGGAGATAAGACAGAAAGAACAGTTGGTTTGAGGAGGGAAAGAGCTGTAGCAGGGCCAGTATCGTCCCGCTTGTTCATGTCGGAGGGAGTGCGCTGAAATCACTTATCAGGAAATTGAGTTATTGTTGAGAGATGGAACTGAGAGTGAATCATCTAACTAGAGACCGGGAAATGTGAGGTTATTCTCTACGTACAGAGACCTCTTGTACACACATACGCAGCAATTGACCTTTTTGTTTTTTGACCTGTCTCCTGGAAATGACATTTATATAACTTAGGCTATGTTTAGACGGAACGCAAAAGGGGCGTTGCGTTCTCACTTTTTATTCCGTGTTTAGACGAGAGTTTTGGGGGGGAAATCTGCGTACATATGGTGACGCAAAAGTGTGTGAAATTCGATGTAGTATGTACGCCAGGCGGCTAGGTGGTACTGCCACACAACACCACCAAGTCTGTGCGCCTGCGTAGAACCTTCCTTCTACTTCTGTCCTTAGTAGCGTGAAGCCAAAACCTGTCGAAGCGAACAACAAAAGCTGACAATTTTGTCTGGACAGTTGCATGTTTGTCTGATGATGACCGACACAGTCGACCGTGATAAGCCACAGCACAGCACCCACAGGAGCACTACCAATATCCTGAGCCTCGCAACCCTTCTGCTGCTTGAGAGCGAGAGCCAGCGGGCAGAGGAGGCTGAAGCAGACCCTCCTCAGCCCGCTGCCTCTCACTCTCTCTCTCTTCATCTGCAACGTTATCGCCTACTCTGGCTCAAATGAATAGCACGGTCATCGAACTATAACAACCTTATCCACATTGTCGAAATCATTTAAATATTCAGCCATTACATTGAAAATCTTTTAGATAACAGGAGCCTATAATTTCTGTAGCCTACTCCGTAACAACAGACTACCTGAACGCCTTTTTTCTCGTCTCTCTCCACACCGCTGTCTTCAGACTTTTGCGTTTTTACCCTTTAGACGGGAACGCGATGGTGGAGCATTTTTAAGATTTCCACTCTGGAGGGTGGTTTCACTTTTTTGCGTTTTTAAGTCCCAAATACGCTGTCGCCTTATAAACGAAAGGCACATGATGTGATGCGACAAAATATTTTATCAGATGTGCCGCACATCTGCTAAAATATTTTGTCGTTTTCACCCGCGAGTGTCATCGTGTAAACAGGGCCTAATTTTCAAAGTGCAAACATGCTTTGAAGGATATGTTATGCCGACTGGTTTACGAAAATTGTTGTTAATTAACATTTCTGACAAGTCTCAATAGGTTGATACTGAACAACATAGCTAAAATATCTAATCGTGCAATACATCATCTAATTGTAGTGTGTGAGGGATGGAGCTGGTAGACGTGAGAAGTCACAGGGTTTTGGAGGAGAAAATGAACTAAAGTATAAACTATAGAAAACTAAGGTGTGTGCAGGAAGGTTACCAACAATTAAAGCTGCTGTGTGGCAGCAGCTGTGGCCATCTCAAGAGACTTCAACATTATTCAACTTTTGTATGGTAACATTGAGGCACAGGCAGCACTACGTGCATTTCTTTTTTTAAATTAACATTTAAATGAAACCACAATGTTTCTGTTGCCTAAACCACATAACAAAGGCTAACATAGGAGATTGCAAATTTTGAAGAATACAAAGGCTAGTACCATGCAAAGACTAAAACCAATAATGAGTGAAGTATAAGCCAAAGCATGATATAGTATGTAACTATCCATGGAGCTCCTTTGTTGTTCAAAGCCTATTAACAAGACAGAGTACAGCCGTGCTATACAGTGGTTTAAAGCTGTACACCCAGTGGTGCTTTGAGCTAAATGCTAAACACAAATTGAGATGTCTTTAGTTTGGCAGGTATTAGGTCGTACACCAAAATACTGGACCAATTCACGTTTGGAACTGATAAGGGTGCTATATGGAATCAAAACCACAAATGTCAAGCTCATGGTGAAAACACGACTGAGCCAAATTTTTGCACAAGGTGACATGTTCCCTTATTACGATTAGATGGAAGATGCTGTGTAGTTTGATTTGATTCAATCCCACGTGCACTGTGCTCGATGGTGTTTTAAGCCCCCAATGTTGACTTCAAGGCAACGCTATGACCATCGACTTCAAGGCACCTAACCCTAACCATTGCCTAATCCTAGTGCCGACTAGTCTTGGACGACGTTGGGGGCTTAAAACACTGAACACCATGCACTGTCCCGCTGCTGTAGGTACTCACTAGTGCACTATGAAAATTGTCTCCAAAGAATCCACTATTTATTCCTGCTTGTGTAACATTTTAGAAAATTATTTTGCCTTTTTTAATAAAAATTTAATTTACATCTTACGGTAGGTAACCAATGGGCTTACTAAGCGCCACTGACTGGGGAAGTCAGTAAATACTGAGAGACGGCCTAATGCATTGTTGGTCTTTTCATGGCATTTGTTGCAACATCACTATAGAATATCTGCTGCCTTATCCTTTAATACAAAATGTGCTGACCATAAGAATGAACTGCTATTATTTCTCACAATGCAATGTGGACATGCTTTAGCCCCAATCTTGGCTCAAGCAATGTAAAGAAAGATGTATTCTGCAATTCTGACCAGCCAAATTCAGGTATGGCTGATGTTTCAATATGTGACTGGTTTGGTCTATCGATTAATAGAGATTTTAACGATTCTGACAGTTGGACTCTCAACATATAGGACAGGAGCAGTGTTTACATATTTAGCACATAAGGTACAATAGGGACACTGGAAAGCCCCGGTGCGGTGCTGTCTGTATAGATTGCCTGCACAAAATTGATTTCCAATACATGAGTCAGCAGAGTGGGGGGGGGGAGTGTGGCAGGCAGCATGCTGTTTAACTAGCAAGCATTGTGTCAGGCCTACCACAGAAACACAGTGAGAATGTCAGAGATGGGGTACAGTAGGAGTCTATTCCTGTCCACCAAGGTACCGCCCCAGTGACAAGCCGTTGCACCCCTCAAGGTACAAATTTAGTACATTATTTCTGACAGTAGGGCTGGCAGTGATTGCTGCCAATTGGAGCACACCAGTGTTTTGTTTTCTGTGGAGAAGTGTTGTGTCCCATGTGACTGCAGACAGTGCGTCTGTGTGGTTCTTAAGATTTTGAGAATCATTATGAATGATAGGAGAAGATAATTTGTGGGTTATTCTCCAATCACCGCCTTGGATTGTCATCAGTTATCACAGGGCTCATTGTTGCAGTTAAAGAAATATTTTCTAAGCAGCTATTTTTTTTTTGCAGCCTTGCCTCAAATGCATTTTCCTCTCTTTCTCTCTCTCTTTCCTCTTCTCTATCCTCCTGCTTGTTATCCTGATTACCGCCACAGCATCAAAATACTGCAAATACTGGCCTGGAAACTGCTGCTGTCATGCTATGAATTAGGAAGGTCTGTGTCTAAGAGATGAAAGTGGATGATTAAACAGGATCTGTCAGCAAACTAAAGTATTCCACACATTTTACCTCTTTCTGACTAAAATGAAAATACACGTGTGATGTTGCCATGAATGCATGACAAAAATACGTTTCTGTTTGCTACCATTTAGACGTTGGTTGAGAGATCTGTTGTGTTTAGGAGGCAGTTGGTATTGACAGATGGTTGAATGTTCTTTGCATGTCCTCAGCTTCTGTTATGCCCTGTTGACGGCATGAATCGCATTTAATATCTCCTGACAGGAAGGTAAATGATACCTCTATACCCTTGTATGTATTCCTAACAAAATATCACATTTTACTGGAGCCTGTCAAACAGAATGCCATTTCTGCTCATTTCATAGCACACACGCTCCACCGCAATGTCTTGTTTGTTCATGTTAATAAGACACTATGTTGTTAAGGCTCTTTCCTGCCATGTGGTAATTGGCTTGTAGACAGGGATGCTGTTATTCTAGAAGTAAGGGGGTAAATATATGATTTTTCCTCCTTTCCATCATTTTTCTGATGCCTCCTCCCCGCCCTCCTGCACAGACCATCTCCTCTCACATAATCTTCCACTCAACAGTTATTGCAGCGCATAGTGACTCTTAAATGCAGACGTATAATTAAAAAAAATGTTAATGAGTCGTAATTGCTGCCTGAACAAACGACTTATGTCGAAGTTTTTTATGGCAGTTTATTAGGTAAACCCGCACAGTCTATTGCAATTCAATACAAAGGTTATCTTAAAGGGTACTACCGTTTTTCAACCTGGACCCTATTTTCCTATGTTTTTGTGTCTAAGTGACTGATGGGAACAACAATCTTTGGCATTGGTCCAGTATTAAGCAAGATCGCTGCAGTCGGCAGCGGCAAAACAAGCTATAATGTAAGTTAATAGAGCAATTGTCCAGCTTGTATTTACCTTCACAAAAGTGCTTGTTTTGCCACTGACAGGCTCAGATTAATATTTTAAGTGTCTGACAACATTATGGAAAGGAACCCTTCAGAGATAGACCTTTAAAACCTCTATGAGACCTTTCTGTTAACCAGAAACAGCTCTGAAGTCGCTAGCGCTAAACCCACCAGACTCCATTTAAACTAACTTACTATGTGTTATTGTGATGGTTGGAAAAGTGGAAAGACGACCCAAAACGGCTTTTCATAGTTTTATTTTGTTTCTGTCGACTTTATATGAAGTGTATTTTACAATGCTAAAATTACTGAAATTACGGAAATTCCGCCGGATGTCCCTCATTTCGGCCGGATGTCAGTCACCTTCCGCTTTCTTTGTGTTGGAATTTTAAACTCCGGTGGATTAATGAGGACTATGGTTGACTGCTCCTCAGATCTCTGCAGGGTAAATCCAGACAGCTAGCTAGACTATCTGTCCAATCTGAGTTTTCTCTCGTACGACTAAAACAACTTTTGAACGTACACGTTTCCCCCAAACAAATTCCTTCCAGAGGTTATTTTTGCAGAGGTGCCGATGCTCAAGACAATTGTGATTGGTTTCAAGAAATGCCAATAAACCAGAGCACGTTTTTCTCCCATCCCAGAATGCTGTGTGGACTCGCCTGACCCTCCGCAGCGCTATGGTGGAAGGTCTGGCAATGCGAGACTATGACTGCTGTGACTGTCGTTACTGTTACTTTCGTCACGCTACTGCCATGATACAAATGTCTACATTTAGGTCCACATTACTTAAACGTGACCCTTTTCATCTCTGTTAGATGCTGTTAGATGCTCAATGATTCCATCAAGGGCTTTTTTATTTATTTAAATTGAGTCATAAATGTTACAACCATTTGTTTCTGTGATACAGTTTAAGAGAGATTGTAGTCTCAGCTGTGAGGGAAAGGGACTTTAAACTGCAGGCTTGTTGCAGTTAACATTCTCATATTTCCTAACCTTTAACTGGAACAAGAAAAAATTGCAACGGCAAGGAATCTAACAAAAACTGGAGATCCATTTCATCAGCATATTCCAGTGCTCACACCAGTGATAAGACAGACTGTCCTACTTACTAACTAACTGTTTTTAATTGGCTGCCTTTCATTTTTGCACGCGTCTCATGTCACGCTGCACTGAGACTTTTCCACACAACAGACCCAATGCAAAAATGCAAATGGCATGCGGCTGAATCGATGCACATCGACAGACTGCCAAGCAGTTAAACTGAACAGCACACATGAGTGCGTGCATGCACACACACGCACACTTCTCCTGCATATGCCAATGCGGCATACAGGCTGAGAAAATGCTGACACAGCGTGTGGTAGGGGGGGAAGCGTGATAATGGGGCAGTGGGGCCGAGTGTAGAGCGGCGAGAAAACACTCATCAAAGCTATTGGCATCGTCATGACCTCATTGGCTGCTATGACGACCAGCTGAGCTTGCACTGATTACGCTTCTGCAATGGCATGGAGAAGGGCAGGAAGAAAGAGCAGTGTGTGATTAGAACCAGAGGACAGAGCATTGTGTGTGATTAGAACCAGAGGACAGAACATGTTAACATGCTATTGATATCAACATGTTAACATGGCCACAGTATACTTCTCAAGGTCCACACATCAAGGCCAAGAAGCTCACGCTAATGTACATGCTAACTCAGGTTGCAACAGGTTCTCACACCCATCTCGTAAAATATGGACGCTTGGTCAGGTGCCTTTGTCGTTCTTATTGACGCTAAAAGTCTCCTTTAGCGCTTTAAGTAAACACGCTTGGTCGGGACTATTGCCGTCCCTTTTGACGCAGTTATGTTAAGGAAAAGGTCGTGGTTGGACTTACGGTTCCGTGACACGCGGGAACTACGGGATGGTTGGGTTTAGGAAAGGGTCGTGGGTGGGCGTACGGTTCTGTTACACGCGGGAAGAACTGGTCGGAAAGAAAAAAACAACTCTAGCAAGCGTGACAAGCGAGACGCAAACCCTGGTTTCCTGGGTGAAAGTCCTGTTTGACCCATCCACCACCCCAACCAACCTCCTTACGCGGAAATTCGCCCTTACATACTACTCGCTAAATCCTATCTAACTGCTGCTCTCCCCGGTGCGTTACACAAACACACTGAAAGACGCCTTTTTCGTCGCATCAGACGCTGACAGCCACTGTCCAAATGTCCTTATTTTACGAGTTCAGAATGAGAACGGGTTGGCTTACTTAAAGGACTTTAGCTTGAAAAATGACGTGATGTAAGGTCATGTATATGTAACTTTTGAATATTTCTGAAACTGTAATTTTTCATCTGATGATCATAAATGACCTGTAGCAGCAAACAAGACTAACAGTTAAAAGAATGCTATTTTTATTTCAATCAGGAGAGACTTCGTTGCAGATATGCAAAGATTTATTGAATGAATTCATGATGTGACATGTACAGTCTTTGGAGATTAGACTCCATCATTATGAAATTATGTATAATTAGGGGGTTAGAAAGCCAGAAGCTGATCCCCCGATGGAGTCTAGACACTGATGGTGGTGTGAGGAACCCGAATACCGAACCGAGGAGCCGATGCAGTCTTGTCGGAGGAGGAACCAGGAGTCGTACAAGATGAAGACCGGAGGAGCAAGGGCAGGAGGAGGGTTGTGTTCTTAGCCTGAAATGACAACTGAGCAGCAGAGAGAGACGGGTTTAAAACAGGGATGTCATGCTGTGATTGGCTCGTGAAATTCAAGGCCGCTTCTGATTGGTTAGATAAAAGTGAGCGCCTCTAACAGCTGTTCAGTTTTAGAAGAAAGAGAAATGTGATTAAGTTTAGAAGTCTTCCTGCAAGAATTTACGCTGAGCTCCATATAGTACAAAACAACTAAAAGCTGAAAGGGAAAGACAGACGACGGGCGAAACCTGAGTCAATCTCGGTCGGGCTTTTAACAGATGGACAATTACAGTATTGTAAATGACTCAAAACTGACCCTGAATAGGCCCTCAGGCATGTAATATGTCTATTTCATTCATAAAATAACTTTACAATCCGCGATGTGGTTGTACACCAGTAGCCAACATTAAATTACGCCCACCTTCCATTTAGCGGTTTCTTTTCAGTCCGTGTTTGTGTTGGCCTACTATTTTCTTTTCCCGTATCCCCCTGTACTTGTATGTATAAAGCGTCCTTGGGTTTCATGAAATGCGCTATATTAATCTAAATTAATATTACGTTGTTTACTACAAAAATCTCTTAATGCTGTGTAGGCCTGCGCGATGAATCGTTATAAAATCGCGATCTCGATTAACCCCTGTTCACAATTTAACTTTTAAATGACAGATTTTTTTTTTTTTTTTTTCTCCAATTAATTTATTGAAAGCATTTGACATTGACAACATGTTTTAATTATGTAAAGACATGTTCAAGGAGTTCAGATAGAGCCTGTATCAGGGCCATATTTAGTTCAATGTGTTATATGTCACTATTTTGGTAGCCTACTGTACTTTAATGGCCAGTATGTACTTTATTTTCTTTATTCATTGAAGCCTCTATGTTTACAGAATTGTAGTGATGCAAAAAGTTTTATGTTTGGTACTGCCAATTTGTTTTGTCATGGTTCATGTGTGCAATAAACATTACACTTCGTGGAAAAAAAAAAATCGTGGCAGAGAATCGTGATATCAATTCTAAGCTAAAAAAATCGTGATTCATATTTTTCCTCGAATCGTGCAGGCCTAATGCTGCGGCTCGTGACACAGTGACAGTGATACCGGATTTAGCTCCCGACACATCCAAAGTAGGCTAACGTACCGTATGCAACACTTGAAATGCAACGATGCATCTGCAACGTATTCTTTTATTGTAAATGAATGATTTTCTGTCTGAGCAAAACATTCATCGCAACTACAGTATATGCCTTCCCGGTAACGCTAACTCAGTAATACAGTGGGTAATACAGCACCGTAAAGAAAAGACCTTTACGAGCGCAGGTGTGGTAAAAACATTACCGATTTTGTCCAAAGCGGCCGCTAGAATCAACACAAACTGAAAGTTACATATAGCCACTTTAAATTGCTTAATATCTTTGACCAACAATCTACAAATGTGTTCAATTTATAATTATATAATGACGCAAAACGCAGCCTCACAGTGAATCATTGCTTTATCCTCTGGTGACCATAAAGCTCTGTGCCAAATTTCATGCCAATTTTAAGGCTAAAGTTCTAAATGTTGATTTACAGTTAATTCACACACTAACTGATACCACCATCCAATGAGCCACCCCTCTATCGTGGCCAAAAAGATGGTTGCAAGGACAAATAGGGAGAAATGCTTAACATTTGTGTGTGAGACGTGGGACAGAGTGAGAAAGAAGAGTGAGGTAAAATGCAGACGTTCTATATTTAGCAGAGGAGCTATTGTTTTCTGGCTGGGGGGGGTGGGAAGGCGGATGGCTTGCCAAACTGATCTTTCTCAGTAAACCTATCCAAAGTCCACAATTGCTCATCCATGCACATGCAAATCTACAAACAGATGCACCAGACCCCCACACACAAACTGTGTGTGTGTGTGTGTGTGTGTGTGTGTGTGTGTGTGTGTGTGCTCTCCTCTCCGCCAGCTCATGGCTGGAGCTCATCATATTATGATCATTACTCAGGAGCTGACCTTATCAGTCTGTGATTTATTGCTGACTCCAGTACAGTATTATTTTCATCCCCTTCAATCTCACAGATTTGGCAGCCTGGCACCTCTGAATCTTTTCAGCCTTCTTTAGTGAGGATTTTGACATGATTAAATGACAGAAAAATGTAAAAAATACATACTTTTTATTTGCCCTCTAGAATGACACATGTAAGTGTTTTCAGATCATTTGATGCCCTGATCAGGGCAGGATGGGGTAGCTGTGGCTCACTGAAGGTTGGTGGTTCGATCCCTGCCCCTGCAGTCTCATGTCGAATTGTCCTTGGGCAAGACACTGAACCCTGAATTGACCCCGATGCTGCCCCATCGATTTGTGTATGTTTATCTGATGAGCAGGTGGCACCTTGTATGGCAGCGTCAGCCACAGTGTATGAATGTGTGTGAATGGTGCCTGTACTATGTTAAAGTGCCCATATTATGAAAAAATCACTTTTTCTGGGATTTGGGGTGTTATTTTGTGTCTCTGGTGCTTCCACACACATACAAACTTTGAAAAAAATCCATCCATGCTGTTTAGAGTGAGATACGGTTTCTGAATGTGTCCTGCCTTCAGTCTCTGGGTGAGCTGTTCAAAATCGGCACGGCTTGTGACGTCACAAGCCGAAACGAGCAGGCTAACCGCAACCATTAGCTCGTAGCGTTAGCATGCTAACGCTATGGCTAACGCTAGCATGCTAACGCTAGCATGCTACCTCGTTCTCAATAGCAAAGCACTGCTACAACACACACAAGTTCACCATAATCTACAAAAGAACTACTTACATGTGCGCCCTCATTTAGAAGTCTCCCAGCTAATCCTGCCTTGTAACTGACCGAAGTTGTAGAAACAGCCTTTCTTTTACTGTCTATGGAGCTAGCTAGCTGACATGATCTACATCTGAGCTACTGGGCATGTGCAGTGCAATCAAAGATAGTACAGAAGAAGAAGAAGAAAAGAGGTCTCACTCTGTAGCTAAAACAGAGACCAGCTGAAAAGAGGATCTGCAGCAGTGAGAGAGAGCACTGCAGTACAACACAAATATGGTGTTTTTTGAAAATGAAACCATGTAAACTTATTCTGGTACAACCTTAAAATACAATTATGAACCTGAAAATGAGCATAATATGGCTGCTTTAAAGCGCTTTGAGTAGTTGTTAAGACTAGTGTGGTATATTGACAGTCTGAATTAGGATTTGTGTAGAACAAACATATGTTTATAAAATATGATGTTTTATTGTTGTTAAACTGTCCAACAACTATATAGGTCTATAAGTCTAGTTGAAATGATTAGCTGTTTAATTGCTTAGTTAGTTGACAGGACTTTTATGATACTTTTCTTACTTAGGTAATATTTTTGTAGCAACATTTTGAATCAATGATGTCATAGGTTAGAAGCAAGAAAACTAAAATGAGTATGATTAAAATGTGGTATATTGACAGTCTATAACTTTCTATAAACTTTGTCCTAAAGGTTTGTTATAAGGGAGTCCTATGAACTTTACTCTACATTCACTGAGAACATCTGGAAATTGTTAACATGAGTAGAGGTCCCCCCAAGACAGAAGAGACCTTTTTTGGAGTTGTGCCAGATAACAGGCATTGATTGGTCAGTTATCTGGTCCAATCATATACTCACACATATCACGTCCTATGCTAATACAATGCATTGAGATATAAGCTGGTTGCACACAAAGAAAAGGCGGAATGACTTTTTGGAAGATTGGGTTGGTCGTTCTCCAAGCTCTCTGCAGGAGTTTGTAAAATTGATGCTGAATCTTTGCTTGTAATAAACCTTTTTATAATCAAGAACAGTGTCGGCGGAAAATAACTACTTAAATAAAGTTAGGAAACATTTGTGAAACGCTGAAACAAACGGTGATCTGTCATGCACAGGGGCACACCGTCCGGAGAGGCAAACCAGGCAAATACCGGGCAGAATGTAAGCCCCCGATGGCCACAAATAGCCTACTGGAAAATGCTTCAAACTATGCTGCACACAGTTTAGCAGCATCCGCCCGATCAGGAAACAGCATGTAAGATCGATCGCCCCGGTGTTTTCCCTTGATGTGTGTTAGTGCTAAATGGGAAAAGTTGGAAGTGGAAGTTGTGTAAAAGTTGAAGCGATGTCGCACCCGTGTGTCATTAGCATTGATCAGGGTCCGCTGTAGTCGATGGCTGGGTGGCACCACCCATGACTCCACAGTCAGCTGAGAGAATCGATGGTCAGCCACAGCCTGATGTGACATGACACGGCAGAGAGAGAGAGGTGTCCCAAAGGAAGTGTTGCCACAGGAGGGTTTTTCCTGTATCCGTGTCTTAAAGTGGCACTGCTGAGTTGGCGGATGAGGCAGCGAGTGACAACTGAGCCTCATTAACTTATGATATTTGTACTGTATTTCTTCTTAGAAATGTGAGAACCCAGGGGAGAGAGAGAGAGCACTGTAAGCCATACGCTGCTTTGCAGACAAGCTACAGGAATGAATGCGGGGAAGCCTGTTGAGTTTTTTACAAATTGACTGTGATCCAGAAAGGAAAACAAACTGCCTTCTTCTTACTTTCTCCAAAAGTCAGCAGAGAGTTTCTACATGAGGAATTGAAAGGGAAACAACATGTAGCCTGAGGTAAACTGTTGGTGAATTTAAAATAAAAAAACAATGTGAGCAGGTGGCTTGTCTACTTCAATTCAACTTTAATGTTTTTGAATGCTTTTATCTTTATTCTTTTAAAGCTTCTATTTGATTTATTTATCCATAAATAAGAAAATAAAAAAACATTCAAGTTGGTCAAAACAATTTAAGATCCTATAAACACCAGATGACAATCATTTCATGGATGTTTCATCTCAGAAAGCCCCATCCTCATCTTCCCTTTTTATCGTCTTGGTTTCCATGGAGATGACTGCACCGTTACTTGAGGGCCACCAATCGCGTCTCGGCATGAAGGGCAGAGGGTGCACCCTGTCTTCAGGTTGAGTCAGGGAGAGAAGAAGAAAATGGAACATGACGACAGATTCAACTCTCTGACCCCAACATGGACGAGGCTTCAGCCCAGTGGGGTCAAAGAGAAGTTAAAAAAAAAAAAATAAAAAATGTTAGCATGGCTGAGACAGCAAAGAGAGCTAAAGGCAAAAGGATGAAGGGTAATGAACTGTACAGTAAGTGGACATTTAAAGGACCTACATATGCTGGAACCCAAAATAATATACACACTGTGACATGTCCCTACTGCTGCTATAAGCAAATGTTAGAGTTGGACCTTTTTCCTATATTTGTTGTGACAAACCGAGGCATCAAACGTTATTATCATAAGTGCATTGGAGAGCAAATCAATAGAGCATGGGGCTTTGTGTCAGCCTGTGAGGTCAACTTGTATTTTTCTATAGGTTTCTCAGTCTCTTGCATCCACTTCTTCCAGCAGTACTTTCTGAATGATGAGGACAGAAAATCAATCTCCACACGAAAACCTGGCATTTCTGCACTGGATTTCACCAAGCACCAATTCACTGGTTTTAGAAATGCAAACCTTATTATATTGCAGATGCAGTCATCTAGAATTTACTGGAGGGTTGTTACAAGTCTGCCCCCCCCATACGTCTTCGCAGGGGATCTCATTCCAGCCAAGGGTTGAGCACGGTCCAAGTGGGGATCCGCCACAGATCTGCATTGAGCCCCAGCATGGAGATAAGAAAATGTGTTCTGTGAATGTAATCATTTTTTGTTGATGTTTTAAAGAAAGTTTCTTTTAAAACTATTTCAGTACAAAGAAAATTAGGTGTGCCCTCACAATGTCACAAATTTATCTAGCTGAAGTTTAGTGAAGATCTTTACACGTTTGATTTGACTGTAATCCTCAATGGGTACATTTCTACTAATACTTCCCACTCTCCATCACCTCCGCTTTCCTGCGCTGTCATCAGCCCTATTTGCATGGGATTAGTATAACCTGGTGACCTCTAGTTATTTGTAATAAATTGTTGTCTGTGATCTTAGTCCCGTGCGATTCGGCCATGTCTGTAATTTGTCAAGTAACAATTCCCCTGCAAATTACCTACCATATTTTGCCAAACACAGAGGTCCTGTGATATTAGTCCCGTGCGAATCAACATGTCTGTGATTTGGCGGGGTCGTATATCAATTTTCAAGGTTTTTGTTTCCTGTGGGCCTTTTTATCCCTCTCACGAAGACAGATATGGGATCGCGGGGGGCTGTGGACGCTGCCTTTCATAGCCAACCTAGTCTGGACCACTGTCCGACTGGGCTTTGTCCAAGGGCTGACGGTGATGCTGTGTGGGTGCTGCCGCAGCGGGGATAGGGGATGCGCCTCTGTTAACCTCTAACAAGCCTGGCCCAAAAAGATATGGAACCCCGACCCAACTCAAGTGCGGTACCATGGCCTCGCCCTGGTCGTCCTCCTCCGCCTTCGGGTAGCCATCTCTTGGGGTACATGTCAGTAAGTTCAAGTAAAAGCAGGCTTCGCTTAACCCGTGCGAATGCGCCACACTGAGCGAGATATTGATAGAAAGTTGGATTCAAGAAGCATTTAATTACTAGTTAATAGGATAATGTTTGTGCTGCAACAAACTGTAAAGCCTTATGGGATCTCGACAGTGGCTCCTTATGGCGTTGCCTTTAAACTGCCTTTGGAACACAGATTAATTCACATCCAGCTGCTAATTAATTTGCCACCGCTAATTAAACTGAAAGGCACCTTTTTTACACCCAGTCCCCTCTGTCCCTCAGCTCCTCTCCTCTTTACAGTTTCTCCATCTTTGTTTGTTTTTTTTTGCCTCCCCTGATTCAACAGCTCATCCAGCAAGCTCAACGCTCGCTCTCCCTGCAGTGTCTTCACGGCTGACAGCTGATGCTATTGTTGTGTTGTATGCCCCTAGCTAAAAGTGAAACATCCTGCTATTTGTACCTATTATTTTTTTCGAAAAATAAATTGTTTCACCAACAGGGGGATTGTTAGCAGGATGTCAAATATAATCACGCTCTAAATCCCAACACCACACTCAGCTGATAGGATCCAACCTCCAGTCTCCCACACAGACAATCAACGACAATGTACGTGGCAAATGTCTCCCGGAATTACGCAATACTTGTTTTTCCTTAATAATTAAAAATACTGCTAATCTCTATCCTTAAAAAAACACAGCTGTTTCAGACTAAAATGTCTTCAGATGACTCACGACAATCCACAATGTGCTTTACTTTCATGCCTGTAATCATTTTGTCGGGCATCATCTCTGGATATCTTGCTTTGAATGTATCAGAAGCATTGCACTGTGGTTGAACTGTTGAAAGAGAGAAAGAGAGCGAGGGAGAGAGAAAGAGAGGGAGAGAGAGAGAGAGAGAGGTCCACTGAGAATTCCTCAGCCTTGCACATGAACCTTGATGCGCAGCTGCTGATTTGTTGCTGAATGCTATACGTTGACTGATGAGAAGAAGGCAGATGTACCGTACAGGGGTGCTGTGTGATTCTGGCCTCGCTTGCACAAGCTCATGGCGAGTTTAGTTCCCCTCCTGACCCTTCCTCAATAACTCTGTCATGGAAATGTATTGCATGTCAAATGGACCAAGGCCCTATACTCCCCACATCCACACGGGAACTAATGTGCATAACAGGGCATGACAGTTCAACCTCAATATGAGCTTGTGTGAACCTCACACTGACTGAATGGACGGATTTCAAAGAATTTATTAGTCATATAAGTCATACAGCATAACGTGGATTTCATAATAACCAATTGAAAGTTGTTATTTATAATAATTGAAATGACCATTATATCTGCAATTTAGTTTACTTATCTATTGATACATAATGATCAGCCATAGAGCTCCTCACATCCTGCGGTTATCTTAACCTGGGTTAACCTGCTGAAGAGACATTAACCCATGGCTAACTGTCATCTTGGGTCAAATGTTTCACATAGACAAACTGTGATTTTCAGTAAAGTCTCCTAATGTATTTCACGCAGCTAGCAGATTCTTGTCTCTCATGCTTTATTGCCCTGGTGTGTGCTAACCCTAACTACTGGCATTAGGAACAATTTTGAATAATCAGCTATCAAATATCTTTGTCTGATTTTGTGCTGAGGGGCAGTAAAAGTAACTTTAAAGGAAACTTATATATATATATATATATATATATATATATATATATATATATATATATATATATATATATATTCAGACAGATGGCATGATAATGTGTATTTCAAACATTAAAGCTTGTAAACATGTTCTAGTCAAAACCCAAAATACAAGTATGAATCTGAAAATTAGCATAATATGTCCCCTTTAAGTCCATATAATCCATATTCACTTATTTCAAGTCAAACTTTATTTAGGTTATCATACCTTAAAGCTTTAGTGTGTAACTCTTTGATATTAATGAACGTCTGTTACATTCAAGCCATTGCCAAATGAGTTGCTACAAAGCTAATTAAGACTATCAGCTCCACACAACTCTCTCTGTATTTCTCAGTATGACTATGTTCAGAAGATTGTGTCGTCTGGCGACTTTAGCACACAGAAACTCGAGTGAACATAATAACCTCTTCTGAAGAGTCATCATGTTTTTTTAATCCTCTGTGTCCTCCATGGCTACTAGCAACTGCATGGAGGAGGAGTGGGGGCTGTGCACGATCACGGAAGGCTTTTCATCATGCGGACGCACCGACAGATTTGTTGTCATTACTTAGAATTTCTCATGGGGGTGACAGAAACTACGCACTATAGCTTTAACTGTCCATTATCAATGCAGAGTAAAAAATGCCTCCACACGGAATGGACTTTGATGATAGATCCAAATGGGTCCAATAATTTGCTAAACAAATAGCCTTTAATGGAGTTTCTCCCCTGCATGTTGCTCCGACATGTTCAACCTCTCTTTGACTCAAGGAACAAGCATAAAAAGCAGCATTGCTATCGTTGGTTCGCCCATGTAATTGGAAAGTATTTTACAGCTCTTGCAACAGATCTTCAAGCTAACTGATCTTGCAGAGGATGAGTGCAGTGCTTCCCTGTGCTTTAAATATCCATCCACTAACATCAGTAACAATTAAGACGAGGAGTATGATGATAAAGGATTGTGCTACAGTTCTCTCGGGCTATGATGTGATTATATTACTAACGACAAAGATAATGAAAGTCATACACTATTGATTACGGCTGAGATAAACCTTTTACGGCGGTGGCATAGAATTTAAGACCTCAGTCGAGAGTGTGTGTGTATCTATCATTACCTACAGTACAATGACCTTGTTAAGGGTACTGCCTGTGTGTTAAAGCAGACATATACCATGTATAAACATCCACAGCATCAAAACACGTTCATTTGCTCTATATAGAAATGTCATATGGTGTGAGTGTCTCTGTATGTGAGTGTGAAAATTGGCAGAAGGTGTTTGATCACATAATGAGATCTGGTATTTAAAGCTTTATCTTTCTCTTTAAGCTTTTATATTTATTGTCATAATTTTGGTGATTCCTGTACTTTTCACTAAGTGCCGTGGTCAATTTCAATTTGTCCTATTCTTTAGTTTATGACCAAATACTTGCAAAACTAACGATATTCCCAACAAGGTCAGCTGTACTTTGGGTTTAGTACTAATTAACAAGTGTTAGCATGCTAACGCAAACTATCTATCATACTGTTCTATTCATGTGACAACAAATCATCCTACCTGCATATATCCTCTTCTGGTCAGGAGCTTTGATGCCTTAGCAATGCTGATAGAAATAATGGAACCTGATAAGTTTTTGTATTGTGGTGCCTTAAATAGTAATGCTGTGATGCTGTATGAAGAGGAATCCGCCAACACTGTTCTTGATTATAAAAAGGTTTATTACAAGCAAAGATTCAGCATCAATTTTACAAACTCCTGCAGAGAGCTTGGAGAACGACCAACCCAAACCTCAAAATTTGCCGCTCTGCCTTTTCTTTGTGTGGACAAAACTTATATCTCAAGGCATTGAATTAGCATAGGACGTGATTTGTAAGTATACCATTGGATCGGATAACTGACCAATCAATGCCTGTTATCTGGCACAACTCCAACAAAGGTCTCTTCTGTCTTGGGGGGACCTCTACTCATGTTAACGATTTCCAGATGTTCTCAGTAAATGTAGGGTAAAGTTCATGCATCTCCTTATACCAACTCTTAAGTCAAAGTGTATAGAATGTTATAGGATGTCAATATACCACAGTATGAATGGACTTGTGCATGTAATTGATACAACCCCCGGCGTGAGGCTAACAGCCACTGGGGTCAGATTGAAATGTCTCGGTGCAGGTGTTTGTAGAGCGGGGTCAATTACAGACAATCGGTGAATGTTCAGTGTCACAGCAATGCACTGAACAATACATCAACGCTGATAAGGTTAGTATTACAAGTTCTCACTTTAATTGTGTATTGAATTAGCTAAGTAATCGAGAACATCTTATCAAGTCACATGCAATCATATATGACATTTTCATTACTTTATTGTAAAGCTTTTAATGTGTGGTATTGTTTTGCTGAAATTCTATTCATCCTTCGATTATTCCTTTCATGGAAAGTATACTAAGCAGTATGTTTGCATTGGTAACAGATGAAACGATGAAATGATGCCACTTCATCAGCACACACCAGACAAACCATCCCGGTGTGCTCAAACACTCCTTTGGTCCACGTCATCTTGAATGCAATGAATTTCTGATGACTTGTCTGATAGAAATTGCATTTTAGTATTTGCTCTCTTTGTTTGTTTGTGTGTGTGTGTGTGTGTGTGTGTGTGTGTGTGTGTGTGTGCGCGTACACGGAAATCCATTGGGAGATGTCAGGAAACAGTGTGCCTGTAAAACATCTGCTTTAGGAACCCTATGAGTGACAGATGTGGCCTGTGGAACAATTGTTTTCCACTGTATTTATTTTCAAAAGAGGATAAAATCCTAAAGGAAGGCCTCAAAAGTAATCACACGGAATATCCTAAATAGTTAAATAGAGATATTTCTTTGTCATTTCCACTCCTCCAGGTAAAAGAAAACCTGGAAGACCAAAAATAGCCTGGCACAGAACTGACGGATGAGCTAGCCAAGATCAACTCAACTTGGGGGGAGGCTCGACGTGTTGCCAAGGATAGGGAATGACTGAGGGAGCTCAATGTGTCTTATGTTCCATGAGGGACGGAGAGGATTAAGTAAATTAGGAATTTTAAGTTTCATTTATACTTACGTATACTGCATTAAGGGGTTACGCCATCCCTACGGCAGCTACGTGCGTAAGCTCAAAAGGCCATGCAATAGCTGGCGTGTGCAATACAGAAAGGTGTCTGTTAATTAGCTTACCCTGATTGATAGAATTGGGGTGGGCAATTTAAAGTGCTCATATTATGCTCATTTTCAGGTTCATAATTGTATTTAGAGGTTGTACCAGAATAGGTTTATGTGGTTTAATTTTCAGAAAACACCATATTTTTGTTGTACTGCACATTGCTGCAGCTCCTCTTTTCACCCTGTGTGTTGAGCTCTCTGTTTTAGCTACAGAGTGAGGCATCACACTTCTGTACCATCTTTGTTGGGAGTCGCACATGCACTGTAAGCACTGCTAGCTTGTCAGTTGCAGAGTATGAGGGCGTGCCATGCTAGCAGCTAGGCGAGCATTATAACATGTGTTACAAAGTGACCACGTTTGTCTCTGAAGTAAAGGCTGGACTACAATAGAGTAGTTTGGAGCAGTTTGTGAACAGTGTTTTCTGTTGGAGATGGTAAGTCCCTTTGGGGTGGACTTTGGCTTTTTCACTTTGTAAACCTATAACGTGCACAAAAAGATATATAACACTATAAAGGAAAGGGGAAAAGCCAAACGCAATACAATTCAACAGCACCGCAAATGACATCCATCCAAAATGACCATATAGTTGAATCAACAGCCAACAGTTTCGACAAAAACATTATAACCTTCGTGAAGCGAGGACTTATCACAGGACTGTTGTATTAGACTGTATTAGTTTTAGCTAGGTGTACCTAAATAAACTGGCAACTAAGTGTAAGGAAAGCATGAACCGGCCTGATCACATGTTACCCAGGTCTAGTGTTGCTGTGGTGATATCAGTGGGAGAAATCAGATGCTGATCTATTGATCAAAACCTACGGTGTAGGTATCTACAGTAGGGCTGCACGATATGATAAATGTACTCAGTTCTGCATTTCTGCTGCTTTCAGTAACAAATTGCTGGTTGTATTTAGAACAAATGAAAGAAAGTAATTTCCAACATTTTATTGAACATTTATACATCAAATTAAATATAAAGGCACCACTTAAAAAAAGAATGACAGTAACATTTTAAAGTGCAGTTTTCAACCGATATTTTCTTTCAACTAACACAAAAACTCTCTGAGCGTCTTTGGCAATATGACGCAGCCTTTCGCGATGTGTATATTACGCCACTATTGCGATGACGATAAAAAAAAACGATATTGTGCAGCCCTAATCTACAGCAAGACTCCTGTTGTGTCGACCATAAACCCGGTTTTACTTCACCGGAACTATTGATGAACCCCAGGATTGTAAAGCCAAGAACCATGGAGGGATACCTGTCATTCAGGTAAATGGAATAAAATAAAACTAGCTTGAAAAAGATGATTTTGTTTTCCTTTTTGTTTAGCAGTTATTGTCTGGTCCTTCAGGAAATATCTCAACAATAGGCCTATTGGATGGATTGGCATACAGTTTAGTTTAATCATTTGAGGTTCTCAGAGGATTAATCCTACTGACTTTGAGCCACTGACCTTTCCTCTAGCACCATCATGAGGTTTACATTTCTGGGTTTTGGTGAAATGACTATTGGTTACCATGGAATTTGCCACAGGTATTCACAATCCCACCAGGATTAATTGTCACAATTTTGGTGATTCCTGTACTTTTCATTAAGTGCCGTGGTAAATTTTCCCAACAAGGTCAGCTGTACTTTGGGTGTTAACATGCAAACGCAAACTATCTATCATACTGTTCTATTCATGTGACAACAAACCATCCTACCTGCATATATCCTCTTCTGGTCAGGAGCTTGTGATGCCTCAGCAATTACTGCTAGAAATAATGGAACCTGATATGTTTTTGTATGAATGGACTTGTGCATGTAATTGATACAACCCCCGGCATGAGGCTAACAGCCACTGGGGTCAGATTGAAATGTCTCGGTGCAGGTGTTTGTAGAGCGGGGTCAATTACAGACAATCGGTGAAGGTTCAGTGTCACAGCAATGCACTGAACAATACATCAACGCTGATAAGGTTAGTCTTAGAAGTTCTCACTTTAATTGTGTATTGAATTATCTGAGTAATAAAGCTCATGTTTGAGATGTCATATGATCATTTAACTGGTTTGCAAGTGTGTAGTTTGAAGAAGAAACAAACTTCAATAAGATATATTCAGGTGTGTGCAGAGTAATTGACTGTAAATCAAATCTAATAGTAACATCTATTTTTCTCTTCTAGGTACAAGGATATTCTCTGTAACTGGAAAACCTCATTTTGATTTAGATTGTTTGCGACTGGTGGAGACAGATTTTTTTTGATAAACCCTTTTCAGAAGAGCTTTGGAAATTATAAGGGATAATGAGTTCACTGCAGCGGGCTTTGATGATGACGAAGAAAAGCTAGCTGTTGTTCCTAGCTTCTGTGCACAGTGAGCTCTGAAAGGCTAAAGAGTCTGGAATATGAAAGAGAACACCTTGTATGTTGAATTCAGTTTGACCCAAGGTGTTTTTACTGTAACCAGTCTTCTCTTTTCAAAGCTTACTATATGTGGGACAAAGAAGGGGGGAAAGGGTGCAGTTTGTTAACAGCAAGGATTTACCAGGACCACAAAATCACTTGTGGTTCTAATAAATCTCTGATGCACACAATGTGCCACCACCCTGGACTGTTATCTTTTCTATCCTGGGTAAGTGCTTCTTTTTTAAGCCTATAACAAGAGAAGTCTCTTGGTAGAGTAGCTGAATGTGTTAGACTGGAGGAGTTATGTGCTCTCGCAGCACTTTGTTGGAGACTATAAGGGGTCTTCCTCGTTTTTGAACAATAAGAAACCGACTTGTTCCAGCTCCTTTTGCTAACTGACATGAGATGCATGCAAAGTTTGCAGCCCAAAAGTGCTAATTACACACCTATGGCGGCTAAATCAGGACTGTACAACTGAATTATGAATGGCGGACCTCTCTGGATAAATATTTGAATGGATACAATGAATAATTTTGGCTAATTTTGAATATTTCAGTGTTCAGATTACGAAATCAACCATTAAATATTCTCAGTTTCACTCCTCAAGTAAAAAAGAGGTTCCAGTAACTCAGGCGTTGCCATAAGCCTCCTTGACTCGACTTTTCCCTTTGAAGAAGTTTAAAGCGTCAAATTAAAAAGGAAGCCCTGACTTTGATACTGCCATCTCAGCATGAACATTTTAGATTAGATCCGAAATAAAATATCTTCCCAGAGGCAATTTGCTTTCCAATACATGTCACGTATTTACACGCTGTAAAATATATATAGGCTTATCTCTTGTTTACAGCCCTTCATGTAAGCTTAAAGGTGCTCCTGGGCTCTTCATGGCATGTAGGTTATCGACTACACATGGAGTGCATTTCTGTAAGTGTGAGATGATAAATATAGAGTTGGATAAACAGCTCCCGGGAGAAGCACTGTGAGATGAATGGTGACGTTATCAGTGGTACTGGACCAAATATGAGTCATCCACAAGTTTGGGAGCCTTGGTGATGAAAACATCAGCCCTTAACTAGGCTAATCCACTGAAATCTACAAATTCAAAGTGCGCATGCACACACACACACACACACACACACACACACACACACACACACACACACACACACACACACACACACACACGCAAGACACACACACACGCAAGACACATACTTAAACCAAAGTGATGTATGCGTAGATCATTTAAAATGAACAAGAGGTGAAGAAGATTAATTATGGAATACTACATGTGCTAATACATATGTGAAATATAGATCTTACACTGTACTGTAGCTATAAAAGATGTTCATTTAAAGGCTTTACACTTCCATGTACACGCGTGCATGCACAGATCAGTGAGCTGCAATAAAAGCCTACTGGATTTTACAAATCCTCTTTGTGTCACAAAACTTTATCAGAAAGAGAGGGAAGGAGCGAGCGAGGGCAAGTTAGTGAGTGTCTCTGCTTCAACAAGGTCTTCTTAGTGCAATCCAACTCTCATTTTCTGTTTGGGTTTTATCATTCTCTCCATTTCTTTCTCCCTATACTTTCTGACATCATCTACCGAGCGTAGGCCCGGGGCCCAAGGCGTCAGGGGGCTCTTTGCCAGAACATCTGTTTAAAGTGACTGTTTACATTTCTTGCTGGAAAGTCATACGACTACCAAGAGACACAGAACACCCACAAAAAGATGCAAAACGAGACCTCAACTCGACTGCAAAGAAACGCAAAATAACTACAGAGCTGCAAAGTGACAAGAGACGACAGAGACAAAGAAAACTAGTACAGGTGCAAAATGACCACAACGATGCAAAACAAGACTACAAAGACACATGAAATGACTACAAAGAGACGCAAAATGACTAATAAGAGACTCAAAACAACTACAAAGAGATGGAAAATGACTACAAAGATGCAAAACAAGACTACAAAGACACATGAAATGACTATAAAGAGACATAAAATGACTAATAAGAGACATAACAACTACAAAGAGATGGAAAATGACTACAAAGATTCAAAATTACTACAAAGAGACAAAAACAACTACAAAGAGATGCAACACAACTGCAAAGAGATACAATTTGACCACAAAATTCTAACAATCAATTTGTGGGTCTTTCTTTTATTCAGGAGAGTTGAGGGGGCTTTTACTTGTCTGTGCCCAGGGACCCACTGTCTCATAATCCGTTCATGCCTGACATCATACCTCCATTTTGTATTACTTCTTTCCTTCAGCTCCTTCCCTGTCTTCTGGTTTCCCCATATCACACCACCTCCACCTTTATTTGTTCACCTTTGGGTGACTCTCTCTCTCTCTCTCTCTCTCTCTCTCTCTCTGTGTCCCTGTTTCTGAAGACAGATCTCGGCTCTGACTGGCTGATTGGATTACTGGAAACTGAGAAACACAGCTAATTATGACATGGACCTCCCACGGAGACGCAGTCAGATAATCCTTTATTGACGACTGCTGGCTGACTGTACGGCTAGTTATCTAGCCTGGTGGCTCCTTTGTGCTGATCTGTGGCTGATATCCATCCATCCATCCTTCCATCCATCCATCCATCATTTATACCTGCTTATCCTGTGCTTAGTAGCATGGGGATGGAGCCTATCCCAGCTCACATTGAGCAGCTACACCATGACCAGGATGCCATTCTGTTACAAGGCTAACACTTGTACACAGACATGGCAGACACAGAAGCGAGAGTAGAGTGTGGACACATGAATGGCGTGCTGCAGATAGCAAGGAGCAACTTTTTTTGGGACGTGATGAAAATGAATGATAACCGTCATTATGCTGTGTCTTCAGGTTTGTACTGTTTGGCTCAATAGCCGTTTGGTTAAGTTGACATTTTGGCTGATAGATCGAGTATGTTCTTAGCCATCATCAAACTAAATGATTGTTACGATACAGTGGACTGACAAGATTGAATAGGCTGGTTAAAAAATGCCTAAAAAGCATCATCAATACATAAATACATTAGCAGCAGTCATTAATCCCGCCCATGGAAGGGCATTTGGGGTAGTTGTAAAAATGATCATAGATCCATAAGAGAAACATAATATGGAAGTAAAGGGTGGTACATACACTGTACACTAAATACTGAAACGGAGTATAACACCACTCAAAAGTTATGCATTCCAATAATAAACTACAGCAGGAAATTCAAGACACCCAATAGATCATTTTTATATCAAACTGACCCACACTGTCTTACAGAGAGGTTAGAGCAGGGCCCTCCTTTGACAACAGGCCTTTTCTTTTTGTCTGACACGAGCACGAGGAACAGGCAGGGTGAGCTCTTTGTGTACTTTCTTTTGATTGAAGAAGAGGGAAAGCTAAGAGGGTTGCAGACAAAGAGGGATCACAGTACAAAAAGTGCCACAGTTGGAAATTAGACCCAATTGGGGGGGGGGAAATTAAACTTATTTTAAGAGAGCTGCTATGAGAGCCCGGGAAGCAGCTTTAAACCTAAAGTGAGACATTGTTACTTTTAGAAACTTTTTATTTTTATCTTTAACCTTTTGAGATAATATAGGACACAAATCTATACTTGGCTGGAATTCTACACTGCCAGACATAGTCAGCTAATTCCTACCCTTTCAGTGGCATTGTTTTAAAGGAACTGTCGTTTTTGGACATACGCTTGTTGAGAATTACCTGAGAATATCAGTGACCGATCCATCCCGGCTGTCCGATCTGTACTGCGTAACACTGCAATAACATTCTAAACGCTCACTTAGTACGGCTCAGTTGGCCGGTCACTACATGGCTGCTCACACTGAACGTAAACACAGAACCCCCGGTTGGTTTTGTCAATTTTAAAATTTAATTCAACCAAGTCAGACGAAAGGGGGACAACACTTTTTGAGAGCCAGAAAATTGATTATACAGGGATTGTATCAGGCATTGTGACCCCCCCCATCATCCTGCACGTCAAATGACAACCGATTTGGCAGACATTCTAAAATTAGTTGGGGGCTAATATACTGTTCCTTCGTACAGTGTTTGCCCAGCTTAACAGAGTCAGCAACACGTTTAATTTGGTCCTTGCAGTGAAAAATACCAGTGTCATGGTCCGAAAGATAAAGGCAATAAAATAAGGCCGCAGACACACACAGAGACACAAACGGGGCACAAACACTCGTAACTACAGCGTAGGGCATAAACATTAAATTCCATGTCGTTAAACTCTGGTGTGTGTGTGTGTGTGTGTAATCAATGGCAGGTATACAATGTCTGGCCCCTGCAGTCAAGGACGAGGTTGTGGGAGGGCACCGGCTCGGAGCCATGCGGAACAGGGCAGTGAATCAAAAAAAGAGAAAAACACTCCTACAACCGCAGACATCCATCAACCCTGCAGTAGTCACTATAACCTAATCCCCTGATCTATGTCTTTTTTTCCCTTTCCCTTGTTAGCTATTTATCTTATCTCTTTTATTTGTTATTTTGGTAACAACTTCATTGCTTTCAGACTTTCACTTTCTCCTAAATTTCTCCATCTTGTTTTCCCTCTCTCTCTCTCTCTCTCTCTCTCTCTCTCTCTCTCTCTCTCTCTCTCTCTCTGCATCCTCTCACGGCCATGTCTGAGTAACCCTCACATAACTACATCCGTTTTCTCTGTGTTCATCTCCAACCTGAACTAATCTATATTGAGTGACAGTCAGAGAGTACAGGGGTGATGAGCAGCTATGGCTTACGGAAGGCAGTTCCACAGAGCGAGACAAAAAGGAGTGACAGGCGTGGCACATACACTGGAATTTAAAAGACAACGGGAGACAGTTTGATGAGAGGATGGGAAGATGAGTTGAGAGATGGAGACAGGCTAAAGGAAGGACAAAGTAAAGGGAAAAAGGGGATATGGTTTGAAGTGGCAGCGAGGCAGGTGACTGAGAGGAAGCGTGAGAATGAGGTTGGCTTTGAGGAAACTTAGTAAGATCTAATGGGAGGAGAGGAAAGGAAGTGCGATGTATTAATGATACCTTTAGGTACACAGAGTGTGTATTTGCATGTTTATAGCTCCCTGAGTGGAGTGCATGTTTCCAGGCATTTTGTAAGTGTGCGGGTATGTGAAATTTTATTACTAATGCAAAATATTATGGATAATTTCTGTTTATCCGTTCACTCAAGACAGGCTGGAGAGGCTCCATGTAGATGCCAACAACGTTTTCCCCCATATCTGATTCAACAATCTCTGTGACATCAGGAGAATCTCAATGCTGATAGGCTTAGCCAACACAAGTTTTAAAAATTTGCAATGACGCAAATTTTGCATATTTGCGTCGGGTCATTTGCACAAATTTGTATCTACTTGCGTCTTTGCATTGACTTTGTATGTAATCATCCTGCATGAAAAATTTGCTCTACGTTAGGTGTGTGAACATAAGCATAATAATAAGAAATAAATGAAATTACTACTGCATTAAATGTGCAGGAGAAGGAAAGCAAAAAAGAACAGAGTGGAAAATGTGCTATTATACCACAGCCAAGCAGAGGGCGAGCAGGAGAGAGATATGATTTAAGACAGATTTCCCAATCTATACTCTCTAACCTCCATCTCTCCCCTAGGACTCCTCTTCTCCATCCATCTAATCCCTCTTTCCTTCCCATCTTGATTTTCAGCCAACACCCTTCGCTACCACATCTCACTGCCTCTCTGCGTTTCTGATGGTGGTAAACCACTCTTTATTCCCCACAACTTTTATTCCTATTTCAAAATGAATGACCTGCTTTCCTTTACAGTAAATGTGCCAAAGACACTTTAATGTCAGTCTGCAGGAAGGAGGAGGATTAGCTGATTTGTGGCACATCACAGAACTGCAGTGTGAAGTCATAGGAGTGTGTGTCGGCTTGCAATGTTTATGTGAATGCCGTTAGTATGCTTGTGTGTATTTCTTGACATAACTCCTGATGCACTCTGCCAAAGATTTTAAGCAAATTTAGGCCGAGAGGGTTGGACAGAGTACACACAACAAGAGAAGATGAGCTGGGGGTACTTGCAGCAAAAACAACAACAAAAAAAGACAGTGTGGCTCAAATGCATGAGTCTTTGGAGTGTATAAAGATAAAAAGATAAAAAAGGAGAGTGTGACAGGCAAATGAAAGAAAAGCCTTTTACGCTTTTTATGTAAAAAGATGAATATAATGTAAGCCACTTAGAAACAGAATAAAATATTAAGCAACGTTTCCTTTGCTGCTTTTTTCCCCCCTCAGTGTTTTCTGATGAGGTTTGCCCGGTTCATAGTCGGACCCAAAGGCAATACTTCTTCGTCTTCAAAATCTAGTTCACATTTAACATTATATCTGGGATTATTCAAAATGTATAACACTCTCTCTAGTCAATTTCTTGGGAATTTTCTGGGACCTTGACTATTTCTATATTGCCCTCCTGAATTGTCACTGAAGACTAGTCCCTCTCTCTTCTCTCCAGTTCTAATATGTCCCTTTCCCTTGAGATAGCTTTTCTTTTTTTTTACACCTACTTGTCTGCACTCCCTTCCTATCCCCCACTCTCTCCCACTATCCCTCTGTGAGTTCCTATTCCAGTTGCTTTCCCTATGTTTCTTAATCCCCCTCCCTTCCCTGCTATAATTCCTCTCTTCTTTCCCTCCCCTGCTACTCTCTGTCAAGTCTTCTCTTTGGCAGCCGCTCCGCTGTCCAATTCTCTCCTCCCCTCCCTTTCTTCCTGCCTCCGTCTTCCTCTCTGTTTATCTCACCCTCGCTTCCTCCTTCCCTCTTTCTCTCTCTTCCTCCATCCCTCTCTCCCTCTCCCTAAATCAGCTCTTAAAGACTGCAGCATCACACATGTTTCATGCATGCTCCCACAAAGATGGGGATGTGCAGAGGCATTAGCGCAGTAAACACACACACACACACACACACACACACACACACACACACACACACACACACACACACACACACACACACACACACACACAGATACACATAAAAACATGCACACGCAAACTGAACAGGTTAGACAGACAGGAGGTAAACGGTGATGAATGCGTAAAAAAGCAGATGAAAGGAATGGAGGGAACATGAAGGGGAAAATACAAGGAGTGAGTTGTAACAGTTGGAAGCCAAAAAGAAAAGAAAAACGTGGGACTAAGGACTAAACTGGGAGAAGAGAGTGTCTGTGACACATAATGAGAGAGAGAGGACGGGAGTGAAAGGGAGAGTCTGCAGGCAAGAGCTGCGTTCATTAAGGCACAAAAGATGTGTGTGTGTGTGTGAGACCGAAAGGGAGGGGAGGAGTGAGTGAGAGAGGGAGGAGTGAGTTTGAGAGGGAGGAGTGTGAGAGAGAGAGAGAGAGAGAGAGAGAGAGAGAGAGAGAGAGAGAGAAAGAGAGAGAGTGTGTGTGTGTGGGGGACATTGTCATCCAGTCCTGGCAGAAAACAGCAGCAGCAGCGCGAGCATCACCAGCAGACGGGATACAGACGCACTGAGCAGACTGAGGCAGCGAGGAAATAAGGGAATACACACTGATGAAGAAGCAACAACAAAGGGAGAGGATGGAATAAAAAAAAAAAAAAAAAAGCATTTTATTGCTTCTCCTTTCTCTTCCCACTTCTGTTTGGAGCATCCCACAAGCAGAGCACCAGTGAAAACACATACATATGATATATATATAAAATTCCTATACATATATATCAAATTATGCCTGTTTTCAAAGAAGCTGAAGCCGGACAAGGACTGAATTGACAGCAAAATCCATTGCATGAAAAATTGGGAGATAATATGCAGCATGTGCCTAAAAACTGTTGCATATTAATGCTTTGAGATTTGAGATTTTTTCAGACGGGGAAAAAAAGACAAAAAAATACATTGATGCAAATTTGGAGAAAAAAAAGGCAACTGAGTTGTTGAACAACAAAGAGTTTCTGCTGCAGACAGTCCTATATTTCCAAAGGGGGCTTCTTTTGAAAACGGGATATTTTTTGATCTGCCCTCATTGCCACATTTGGCTGTTGCATCTCCACTTGTCTCTGTCGTCCGTATGGGCTGGGGGAGCATTATTCCAGTGAGGCTTGCACAAGTGCGACACTGAAAGTGCAGAGGGCAGTCCACAGGCTCTCTCACCCCCTCGCTGATATTTCCTCAGCAACGACAAAAGCCCGTACAGCCCTGCTCGGGCTGAGAGGAAAGGGTGAGGTAAGTTGTGAGGGAGCGAAAGCGGCAAAAGAAATATCAAACAGAAGATAGAGGGAGAGTTTAAACAAAGACGCATAGTCAAAAGCTGAGCCAAAAGCAAACCAAGGAAGGAGAGACAAAAACCTTTGAAGCCACGATCCGTTTTGTGGGACACTCCACTCTGGTCAAGTATTCCAGCATCTTTTTTTTTTTACAGCTTCTCTTGAGTCTCAGATGCAGCAACGCTAAGACATTAAGATCACAGATTCAGTATCACAACATCAGCCCCCATTCCCTCTCTCTTTCGCCTCCTCTCCCATTTAGTCTTTGCAATTGTAGGGCAGGACTGAGCAGGCTGACAGACAGAGCACACAGCTGGTGTCCTGGGTCTGTTAGAGACCCTGGGATCCACGGAGAGGAGGAGTTCCAGTGCAGTGAGCACGTAGCAACAGGAGCCCTGCACACGGCCAGAACAAAAGCCATTGGACTCCTTGTGTGTTGCTTAAAAGCTACAGACTGACACTGACAGAGCACTGTCACAAGGGGGATTTGAGCTGTTTGTGAATATGAGTGAGTGAGTGAGGGAGAGAAAACACGCCTCAGGTGCAAGAGCTTTTGGACTGTAATCATCAAGGATTTGAGGTTGACGAGAGCCTGGAGTAATGTTTTAAAGAATATTGCACAGCTGTTGTTACCTGTTGGGTCTTTGGCTGGAAATAGGAAGGAGATATCCTACACAAGCTTTACAAAATAAAAGCTCAATATTTAATATCACTCATAAAAGACTGGATCCACACATCTCAAGGAGGGAGTAACGTTCACCAACGTGGAGAAAGGTGGCAGCGAAAAAGATGCCCACCACAAAAATAAAAAACCTTTTGAAAAGCGACATTGAGAGAAGGGTGATGATAGACTCGAGTTAAGCTCTGAGAGACAGAGGAAAACACAACACTGTTTTTTTCGAGTTTTTTCCAGGACATCAGAACTGATTTGACTCAAGCGTTGAGCATTACAGTTGTTATCCACTCAGGAATATGAGTCCGTCTCCAAAGTGAAAAGCCTTTCATGTGGGAGCCCGTGATTATCTTCAAGTTTGAGAGGAATCTGCCTTATTTTTCTGCAAGCGCCGTCAGGAACCAAGAGTTCTCACTTTTCACGGATTATCCATCCACTCAGCAGGGGAGCTTAATAAAAGAAATGCCAGAGGCAAGTTCATTCATAGGTAACACACTCTCCTGAACTAGATTTCCTCCAAGCCACCAGGATTTGGATTTGTCTACAACCGCCTCTGCTGTCTGCTGATGACATATGGCTTTCTGAAAGGTGACATAATCCTGATTTGTTTTTTATCTGCTTTAATAAACACACACATAGGACAGATCTGCCAGGGACTGTGATGTGTCTTCTGTGCATGTGAGTGCCTCCTCACAAGGGACTCATTCACTCCTTTTGAGATGTGAGATGGATTTCTTTCACTCACTTGTTCCTCTGCCCCTTGATGTCAATTCCATGTTCTGTAACTGTGTGCAGTAATAACTCGCCACAATGCTAATTGAATGCTCTTGATTTATTTTTCCAGGCATGCATATAGGGCTAACCCCCTCAATTTATCAAAACTGTTATCTCAATGATTTCTAATCTTAAAAAGCTCACAGATTCATTCAGTTACAGTACTATAATGGAAAGCTCTGGACAAGAAGGATATTTAACTTTCTATGTATTTGTTGTTGTTTTTTAAACCTAGGAGCTTTACTATCATTAAAAAACACATCAGCACCGAGCCACCACAAGATACTGGAGTAAGTCCAAGATGGCCACCTCCGTGCATCCACTCTTGGTAAGCTTCTCCCTGGCCATTCTCCTAGGGTTGACCTCTCTGGGTGGACTGAACTCTTGGCCATCAGGTCAGGCTTTGGCCCAGTTCTTTTCCAACAATGAGACAACTGACCCCTCTATGATACCAGAGGCCGCACTGGCAACACCCACACCAGATGCCCCACCAGAGGACAAAACGGCTCCAACTAGCGGCAACCGTTGCTGGGGTTACTACGACGTCATGGGCCAGTGGGACCCGCCCTTCAACTGTAATGCAGGTATTTACCTGTTCTGTTGTGGCTCCTGCTTCTATCGCTTCTGCTGCCAGTTCAAAGTCCACAGTTTGGACCAGACTTCCTGTTCCAACTATGACACACCCGTCTGGGCAAACACCAGGGGGCCAGCGGCAACCGTCACAGAGGTCCAAGAGGAACCGGATAAGGATCGGACCCACATGATCGTGTATATTATCTGTGGAGTGGTGGCCATCATGGTGTTGGTCGGGATTTTCACCAAGCTCGGGCTGGAGAAGAGTCAGGGAGGACAGACGGATATGACCAACTCCAGGTATGAACTGAAAAAAATGGGTGGAAGGATGGATGGATGATTTAGGGCACAGAAGGGAGCGATGATTAATGGATAGATGATAGATGTGTTAATAATGAGCAGTGAAATAGGTAATGATGATGATGATGTCTCCAACAATCATTACGATATTGATGCATTTAGTTTCATAAGATTATCTGGAAGGGATGGATGGATGATGGATGATGGGGGATGGATGGATGGATGGATGGATGATTATTTTCAGAAGGAAAAGCCTTGTTGCTTTTGCATCAATCAGCTAATGTAAAAGCATGTGTACCAAGCTTTCTATTCCAGTTCTCATCTAAATGTTTAGATTCATGCTAGACATTTCAGACCAACTTATAGAGCAGCTTATTAAGAGCTATGTCAGGCGCCCATGGTTTTGGGGAGTAAAGGTCTCATTTTGGCAAGAAACATCCAATCACACAATTTAAAATTCTGTTACGGGCGCCGCTAATGCCAGGTGAAAGCTGAAGACTTCTGTCGAGAAAACTGACAATACAGTCTGCTGATTACATGAATTCAATGTCAATTTTGGATGAATTCAGAAACTATGGTGCCTTGTTTTGTTCACAAATTAAACGTTTTTTTTTTTAAATTGGCTATTGCTCTTAATCGTGTCTTAGTCTGTCTTCTTCTCAATAGCAACAGTGGTTGAGGCTCAATGGTATCATTTTGGGAAAAATTACAGAAAAAACATAACTTACTTTAAAACTGTTATCAATTACACATGCCATATTACTTATGAGAAAAAGCAATTACATTACTTTACTAATTACTCCACAGCAAAAATAAGTAGTTACATTACTTGTTACATTACTCTTGTTACTCAGCCACAACAACAACAACAACTCAAAAGCTTATTTTTAGATTTGCTGGTAGCTAACTTCAGCATGTAAATGAGACAACTTTAGTGGGAGGCACATTTCCTCATCTGAATGCAGAAACTAAACCTAGATCAACTCTCCATAAAACTCCCAGCAAGACAACAAAAAAGCCACAATCATTTCAAAGTATTTGAGTGTTACTGGGATTAATAACTGTAATGTATTTGTTAAATTTCAAATATTGGTAAATGTCCTTACACTGCTCATTACTGAAAAGGTGAACGAGTAATGACATTGCTGCCCAACACTGTCAGTCATGTACAGAATGGATTGAAAAAAACACTGAAATAATCAAAAAACAAGAAATCTGATCTGCATATTCAGTTGTGTAGCACGTGTGTACATCATGTGTGCAAGTCAATGCAAATGTTAATGTCTGCATGTGTGAATGGACTTGTGTGTGTCTGCATATTTCTGCATATGTGTTAGAAGGTCACCAGCTGGGTAATGAATCAAGTGACTGAATCACAGAGAGGTAATAATGGGTGTGATGTCTGTATTCATCCATGAGGAAGCAATGGACATAGTGATGAAGAAAGAGAGAGAGAGGACCAAATGGAGATCAGGCAGTAGGATGGAGATTCCAAAGGACAGATGTCGGACTGATAGTAAGGGAGGAGTTTGGAGGGGGAATTACAGTGCAGTTGTTGTATTTTCTCTGTATCGGTGTAGCCGTTTCACATTGATGGGTGATTGATTGCTGTGACACAACTATGACTGTGGCAATGTGCGGCCTCCAGTGAATAATGAGAAGAGAGACGGTTTTTTTGGAAGGGTGGAATATTGAGCGGATCTGATGGAGACCAGCCAATGGCTAATTCTAGTACCGAGAACAGGGGTTTCTGTTTGTGTGTGTGAGGGGGAAAGGGAGAGAGGGAGACGGTGTGTGTGCTGGGTGTGACCGGCCAGCCTATTGGGTGTTAAGAGTCGTACCAAGGGGGCTCCTTTAAAATCCTGTCATTACTGGATCCCCTCTTATCCTTCCAGGGGAGGATGAGAAGAGCAGGAAGAAGAGGATAGTGGTGGACATCAGCACTCATTAGTGTTATACTGCACTGAGCCACCCATAACATGATGAAAGATGGCAGCTCTTGGCACATTTTCCTCCCTGAATCAAACAGTTACATGTGAGGCTTTATTCCTGAATTCAGGGGTGGTTTGGGAGATATTTCTGAACTCTGGTTGGCTGTCTTGATCACATGCAGGTCATAATGTCACAAGAGATTCAGCATTTTTGTTTGAAGTTTCTCAGAAGTGACATGGGTATGCCTCCAATCAGCTGGACAGATGCTGGCAAGCTGAAGTGTCCTGGAGCAAGACACTGAAACTCTGCTCACTTGACCATTTACTTTGACCTTCCTGGATGAAAACAGTTTTTTTTTACCGATTGTAAATAAATAAGATAGGATAATAGAAATCATTATTTTCCAGTCCTCTTTAAATTCAAGTAAATAAATTGCTGCAAATTCTTTCTTGTACTTATGAATGCAGGACTTGTACTTGAAAAAGATTATGCTACTGTATATTTTTACTTAAATAAAGGATCTCAATATTTCTTGTACCACTTGTACAATTTTGACATGAGGACATGTTAAGATTAAATGGTTTTAAACTTTTTCAGTATTCCCAAAGAATTGAGTTTTTGGTGGGTTGCCAAAGTGCCCTACTGCCTGCATTGCAATAATTCATATTAAAAAATAATACAAAAGCACAGTTACTGTGACAAAAGCTGAATCGTTGCAAATGTGCCTTTTTTTGTACCACCATGGCATAGTCCCAAGGAAGTGTCTCTTAACTCAGGACGGATAAAGGGTCAGTGCCAACCACAAAGCAAAATAAGAATGTGAGAAATAAGGAGAGACTGTACAGTAGAAGGCTATGTTCGGAAAAACAAAGACGATAACGACAGATCTAACCACTGCGTGGATGTGACCAGAGCCTAGTGATAAAGGAGCCTGTAAATGACAGTCCGCTGGAGCATAAGGGAAAAAGGTACACAAGAGAGAAGGAGGCGCTGATGAGTGAAGGCCTTAGCTGTTGTAATTCCACTGATTTGCCATTGAGAGCTGTGGCTGGGCTAAATGGATAATGATTGTCTGTGCGAGTCTTTCTTTTTTTTCTCTCTAGGGCTTGTTTTAACACCTTTGGACTATTCTCGAGTCTCGGCTTCTTTTAGGATTGAACTGGGATGGTGTTTAAAACAGGCTGGTCGCACAGAATTCCGTGAAATGATCACGAATTGTTAACAGCGCATTACGTGGTGGTGGCACGGAATGTGTGACAAATCTGTGTGGCCAACACGGAAAACAATGCCAATGTAAAGTCAATGAGAAGATGACGTAGCATTAAGAGCGACTACGGTAGTGAGTACTATGTAAGGCCGAAATTCCGCATAAGGAGGTTGGTTAGGGTGGTGGATGGGTCAAACAAAGGACTTTCACCCAGGAGACCAGGGTTCATGTCCCACATGTCAAGTTTCCTAAAGTCGCTTTCTTCTTTTCCGTCCCGTTCTTCCCGCGTGTCACGGAACCGTAAGCCCACCCACGACCTTTTCCTGAACCCAACCGTCCCGTTCTTCCCTCGTGTCACAGAACCGTAAGCCCACCCATGACCTTTTCCTTAACTTAAGGGGCCGTGTTTATTTAATGGAATTCTTCCGTGGGCCCATCACGGAATTTTCGGCGATCCGTGTTCATTTCACGGAATTCTTCCGTGGGCCCATCACGGAATGTTTTGCGATTCCGTGAAACTGCCACAGATTTTGAGTTAAGGGGCCGTGTTCATTTCACGGAATTCTGTGAGATCAGGTTGGTTTAAAATAATGTGGTTGTCGATGTTCAATCTTATTAGAAAACTCCTATTTCAAGGTGCATGAAAGGGTTTTCTGACCAGTTGTTGGAAGATTTATCCTGGTTAGTGCTTAGAGATAATCAGTTTTTACAGGAGTTTGGTACCGCCATGTGTACTGTGGGTCTGGAGAAAACAGGTCTCCCTAAGATATTGCGGGAAAGATTTTGGGGGATTGTAGTGTGGGTGATATTCAGATCTGGTAGATTCAGAGTGAGCAATTTTTTGTCATGACTGATACAAAGAGAAGGCAAATAATGTAGTTAATTCATTAACACAGTATTTGCAATTTATTCCCATCATAATTGTCTTTCAAGAAAAACTAAATTGTCTCAGCACAGTCTCCCTGACAGTATAGTGTGTTCAGTCAAAACACACATTTTAGAGGCAGCACCTTGCACACAAAGTCAGGGAAAAGACACAAGCGGAAGCAAACTGACAAAGCAAACCGAGTGGAAAATGTTTCAATTTAAAGTGGCTATATGTAACTTTCAGTTTGTGTTGATTCTCACGGCAGCTTTGGACAAAAGCGGTAGTGTTTTTACCACACATGCCGTCGTAAAGGTCTTTTCTTTACGGAGCTGTATTGCCCACTGTATTACAAGTTAGCGCTACCGGGAGGTCATATAATCGCGATGAATATTTTGGTCGGACAGAAAATCATTCATTTACAATAAAAGAATACGTTACAGATGCATCGTTGTATTTCAAGTGTTGCATACGGTAACTTAGCCTACTTTGGATGTCTCATGAGATAAACCCGGTATCTCTGTCACTGGTTCACAAGCCAAAGCATTAAGAGATTGTTGTAGCAACCAACGTAATATTAACTTAGATTAATATAGCATGTGTCATGAAACCCACGGACGCTTTACACAACTACAGGGGGACAAGGGAAAAGAAAATAGTAGGCCAACACAAACACGGACTGAAAGGAATAAAACGTCCACGCTAAATGGAAGGAAGACGTCATTTAATGTTGGCTACTGACGTACAACCACATTGCCCCCCCCTCTCCTCCTCAATAGCATTTAAAGCTACAGACACAGAAATGGCACATCCTAAGGAAAGCTCATTGTGGGACTGGCTCTAGTGGCTGTAATTCTGCACCAAGGCTGAATTTCAGGAAAAAGACTTCAGATACAGTATTAGGGGACCATTAAGGCCTATATAAAAGAGACTTCAGATACAGTATTAGGGGACCATTAAGGCCTATTAAAAGCATCCAAAGAGTACCATGTCATGGGACCTTTAATAAAAACTATATGAAACTAGCATTTTTTTTTCACTGTTAGTCTTATTTGCTGTTACAGGTCATTTATGATCATCAGATGGAACATTACATTCAGAAATGTGTAAAATTTAATTAGGTATAGTCACTTTAACTTAAAAAAAAATAAAGTATCCCTATCTCAGGTTGTATGACTTAATTTTATGTGTGCACTGAGACAAACAGAAAATGAGAGGGAAGAGAATACCAGAAAGAATAGAAACAGAAACTGTCTCAGTTCGAGCTGGTTTCAAGTTGTTGGGAATAAAAGAACCCCCAACAGACTAAATGAATTGCCAAAAATGTAAATGACAAAAAAAAAATTGAGTTTGAGACCCCAATTATAAAATATGAAGTCATGAATTTCGGTATTGTCTGAGTTTGCCTGTGAGAAACAAAACAATGCTTGGTGTTTCTGTGCAGAATGGATGAGCCTTGGTGAAATTGTTTTCCCCATTTTAAAATTCATTCTCAACCTGCATACATTTGACAGCGAGACAGCTGTGAGCGAGACAGTGCAGTGGGTCTAAACGTGTGTGTTTGTATACATGAGTCTGGGTGCACACGTGTGTGTGTTTGTGCCTTGTGCGTGTGTGTGTGCACTCAACAAATAAATCCAACCACAGAGCTGTTAAGGTGGTAATGTGCTGAAACACTAGGTCAGGCAATCACAACAGGCAGCAGTGCAATGATTTATAACACACACACACACACACACACACACACACACACACACACACACACACACACACACACACACACACACACACAAACCTCTCATTATAACTGTACGGTGCCCCCCTCTGTGTCCCACCATTGCACTGCTTCTCACCTCCCAAGCGGCTGTTTGTGTTTTTGTTTTGCTGTCAGTCTGTCTGCTGCAGTGTGTGTTGTGTGGAAACTGCTGCAAAGCAAAATTAAAAATGAATCATATCCTTTGATACGTGATTCAGCTGTGGGAATTAATGTGCAATATCAAGTTTTCTTATTTAAATTAACGACCGCTCAGCTCATCATATTATGGACTGCAGCTTCACTGAAGGCGACGAGTGGACACAGTAAGACAGGAAACAAAGAAGATGACATACACAAAGGCCTTTCAAGTACTTGTTTATATTACCAGAAATGTTTAAAGCTGACATTTTACATAATTGAGGGAAATCTGTAGAAATCATGTAGACAAGGTGCCAAATAGCAGAGAGCAGCGATGTCCGTTCCATTACATGTCATTTAGCTGACGCTTCCAAAGCGACTTATAATTGCTATATATATCAGAGGTTGCACGCCTCTGGAGCAACTAGGGGTTAAGTGTCTTGTTCAGGGACACATTGGTTGATGTATTGCAGTGGGAATCGAACCCGGGTCTCCCACACCAAAGGAATGTGTCAAATCCACTGCGCCATCACCACCCACTGTTCTGTGCACACCGTGCCTCTAATAATCAGTGCCAGTGACATTAAGGTGGTGCCAATAAATATTTGGCACATCAACCTTCATAAAATCTATTTAAAAAAAAAAAAAAATGTTTGTACAGCATTACTGAAAACACAGCCTGTGCATTAAGACAATAAAACCATAATTGCTAGCCAACAGCATAAATAATGTGAATAGAACAATGAACAAACAATACTACAATAAATACTAGTAAATGTATTACACACACACACACACACACACACACACACACACACACACACACAATATATCAGTCTTGCTTTGCCAGAACCTCCTCCAAAGTGCGCCTAAGGAGGGTCTGGTTAGCGGATGGGAGGAAAACGTGCTTTGGTTCAATGGCATTTCTTTAAACCAATCAGAATCGTCATGGGCGGCCCTTAGCTCCACACAGAGCCGCGGCAAAATGGTCGTGCGAGAGAAAACTCAGATTGGACAGATATTCTAGCTAGCTGTCTGGATTTACCCTGCAGAGATCTGAGGAGCAATTAATCATAGTCCTCATAAATCCACCGGATTTAAAATTCCAACACAAAGAAAGCAGACGGAAACAAAAAATACATGCATCCGGCAGATTTTCTTTTCGGCACGGGAGAAATCCTGGAATAAGCAGTGGTGAAAGAAGTATTCAGATCCTTTACTTAGAGAAAATTAGCAATACCACACTGTGAAAGTAAATTTACTACAAATAAAAGTCCTGCATTCAAAACCTTACTTAAAGGGGCTGTATATGAGCCTGTACAAGGCTGTACTTGATATACGGAACATTAATAGAGCAGTAAACAAATGATTACTATGTGAAGATATAGACAAGTCCCTCTGTGTGTGTTGCAATCTGAGCTTCTCTGTTCTTTGTTTTGATATGGTTCTGCCGCTCGTCCATGTTAGTGCATGTGAGTACCTTGTGCGTCGGTATCTGACGCTGATCGACGTGACAAAGCGTCAGTATTTGTTGAGTTGGGGAATGGTCTGTGAGAGCCGTGTGGAGGCAATCCCAGACTACTTTTTTTCTGAATATCGATTACAGACCCTTTAAGTAAAGTATTGAAGTAAAATCAGTTAATTTTACTTAACCTATCAAAGGTAAAAGTAGCCTATTGTTTAGTTAAATGTTCTCTGCAGTGTTTTACTGTTATATGATGTTTCTGTATAAATATGACTGCTGCATTAATGCAGAAAATGTTATGTATGTTAAAAATAAGCAAAACATTCTCAACTCATTAACACTTCATCCTTGGGTTGATCAGATCATTCACAGTAACAATCATCAGATTTGGAGATACATGGTTTTCACTGGACAGGAAGGGGATGAACAATTGTAAACAACAATCTGAAAAGCTAAAGCTGTCAGACAAATGTAGTGGATGTAGTACATTGTTGGCCTTTGAGATGTAGTGAAGTGGAAGATTAAATGTGCACACACTGGAAATACTCAAGTAAAGTACAAGTGCCTTGTAATTTGAGTGAATGTAGAGATGCATTCCACCATTGTGTCATCAAACAAAATAATTTACTCCACAACGAAGGTCCATGTTGGTGGAGAAAATTATTTTGTCAAGGAAAAACTGACATACGCTCACATAACTAATCCTTTAAGTAACACTGTTCATGTGTTATGTAAAGACAAGTGCTGACAAAGGATTACTCATAACAAGTATTTACCTTCATCAGGGACCTTGTTAGCTCCACTGCAGCTCAAGTGCCCTTTGTGTTTTTGTTTGGTGGAACAAGTGACCACTTGATACCTAAATCTGTAACTACAAAACACACACACACACACACACACACACACACACACACACACACACACACACACACACATACACACACACAAACAAAGAGAGCAAATACTAAAATGCAATTTCTATCAGACAATCAATCAATCAATCAAACTTTATTTATATAGCACTTTACAGCAACCAGCAGGTATCCAAAGTGCTTAACATCGAAATCAAGAATAAAAACACATATCATACAATATAAAGAAAGAACATGTAAAATCAGAAATAGTTACAGAGAAACAGAAGAACGAAATCGTCACACCACTGCTACGTATTAAAAGCCTGACTAAACAGATGCGTTTTAAGTTTGGACCTAAAAAGAGCTACATCTGTAATAGTGCGGATATCAGGGGGTAACTTGTTCCAGAGTCTCGGGGCAGCAACTGCAAAAGCCTGGTCACCCCACCGTTTATATCTAGACCTTGGCACTTCTAAAAGTCGCTGGTTTGAAGACCGCAATGACCGGTTGTGCTCCCGCAAAGTTAAAATTTCGGACAAATACTCCGGGGCCAGACCATTTAAGGCCTTGAAAGCAAACAATAAAATCTTAAAATCAATTCTAAAACGCACAGGGAGCCAATGAAGGGTGTAGAGAACAGACAAGTCATCAGAAATTCATTGCATTCAAGATGACGTGGACCAAAGGAGTGTTTGAGCACACCGGGATGGTTTGTCTGGTGTGTGCTGATGAAGTGGCATCATTTCATCGTTTCATCTGTTACCAATGCAAACATACTGCTTAGTATACTTTCCATGAAAGGAATAATCAAAGGATAAATAGAATTTCAACAAAACAATACCACACATTAAAAGCTTTACAATAAAATAATGAAAATGTCATATATGATTGCATGTGACTTGATAAGATGTTCTCGATTACTTAGCTAATTCAATACACAATTAAAGTGAGAACTTGTAATACTAACTTTATCAGCGTTGATGTATTGTTCAGCGCATTGCTGTGACACTGAAGTTTGTGGCACTATCTTTGTGGGGACCTGTCATTGACATAATGCATTCCCTAGCCCCTTACCCTAACCTTAACCATCACAATTAAATGCCTAACCTTAACCCTTACCCTAACCTTAACCCTAACCATAACCTAATTCTATCCCTAATCCTAAAACCAAGTCTTAACCCTCAAACAGCCCTTTAAAGTTGTGGGGTCCAGCATGTTGGCCCCACAAAGCTATCGGGACCCCACAAGTATACTGGACTTCCGGTTTTTGGACCCCATGAATATAGTTAAACAAACCCACACACACACACACATACACACACACACACACACACACACACACACACACACACACACACACACACACACCTACTCCCTTTAATAGCATTGTACCACTTATTATAAGTTATTCCACTGAAGAGCCATGTGTTCAAGGGCACAAGCAATTGAATGACCCACTGGGGATCTAAACAACCATTTCCATCGGCCATTCTATTCCTCTACTGTATTAGTATTGTGCTTCATCAACAGCGCTTCCTATTTCCTTTTATTGTTCAGCCTCGATGGCGCTTTCCATCATCGCCTGTGACAGGTGTTTAGAGCCAAGAGATAAACATGTGCACACGGCTCTGCTTTCCTCAAACGGTTACGGCAGTGGCCACATGAAGTTAACATTTTATAGCATGGGGTGCAGTCCAAGATTAATCTTTGTGACGAGGCCCGTCGGGGTGGAATAAACTGATGATGTGGAGTTTAGTTGCTTTTTCATTTAGGATCAAAGGCTTTTAGGTACCATGAGCAAAACAAACTAGTTAAAATATCAATTAAAAAAATAAAGAAAATGACATAAAACAGATCAAACTATTCTTCAAATTGACTTTACAAAGAAACTCGATGTAAAACGGGTCTTCAGGCTTCAGTGCTGATTTCACCTCTATTGTTATACTTTTGGGCTTTTGCTATTGTCACCTTGCGTTAATAAGAGCTTGTGTTTTAGTAGAGCAGTGAGGCTTGTTAAGCTCACGTCCTCCTCCTCCATGCTTAATCTGAACCCAAAATAAACTCTTTGATGCTGCAGCAGTATAAAAAATTGACTTTGACCCTCCAAAAGTGCACTCAAATAAACAATGAATAACTGTTTCTGCCTTTTGTTAGCCCCTAAGCACATTTAGGGAAGAATGTATAATTGTGAATATTTTCAACCCGGACCTTTTTTTTGATGTGTTAAACATTTTATTACTGACTTCACTTTATGCTTCACTTCGCCACTATCTCTGCTCCTCAAAACCCACTCTGAGGCCAAAGTGATATTTAGTAGTTGGACTGTAAAAGTGATTACAACACCTATTTTCAGCACTAAAACACACTTTGCTCTTAGCCGACTGCTGGCTTTCATGCACCTGCCTAAAGTTTTCTTCTACGCATATTACTTGTTGGAACTCCTACATCCAAATAAAGGGTTTAAAAGGTTTATACCAGCACACTTGAGGTAAACAGCTCAGAGAGGCAGCGCTGCACCAGAGGATGCATGATTTATCCTTCCTGAAGATCAGACCAAACTAGTTTATTTAATCCAAGCAATGCATTTCTGGTCCAAACACTATGTTGCTATTCATGGTATTCACACAGGTGCACTGCTGTGACAGAAATGTGATTGGTTCGTAGTTGTTGTCTTGACCTACACATCTTGTTCTTATGACTAATCAATATTTGAGGAAATATTGTGTAGAGTCAATATGAAAATATACAGTTAATGCATATATGATAATAATCAGACACAATCAAATGCTTATGACCAGGAAGTCGTCGGTTCAATCCCCAGACCGACAGGATAAGTCTGGGTGGGGAAAGTGAAAGAACCACAGCGCCTGTCCCTCCTTCATAACAACTTCTACTCAAAATTGAGTTGAAGTCTTGCATTGATTTTTTTTTTTTGATTTTTTTTCACAATTAGGTACTTCTACTTATTTAAAAGATCTCAACACTTCCTCCACCCGGGGTGCATGCATGCATTGTATTTCTGTGTATATGGACAGGGGTTTGTCTTCTCACATGCATGTCCAATAAAGGCAGTTGTTTCAGTTGTGTTATGATTATAACTCCACACCACACCCCAGTGCAGCAAAGCTCAGCGAGACAGATTGCTGCAGAGCCCTGATGTTCCTCAGCTCAACTGTTGCTGCAGTGGCTCCACAACACATTTTCTATCCTATGCCTATGCCCCCCTATTCCTGTGTAGTTGTTCAATTTCTTCCTCTTTCTCCTTCCCCCAGTCTTCCCATTTCAAATACTGTATCCTATTATTTCTTTTCTTGTTTCTTCACCTCATCTTCTCCTTTCTCTCATTCTCTTCAGGGGTCTCATGTATAAAACAAGGCAGATATCAGGCCGAAAACTGGGCATGGCAGATGGTCAGATTTAAAAACAAAATAATACGAGAGTTTGCATTTTCATACAGAAATCCCTGTGTGCACATTATGCATATTAATAAAGTGAAGAAATTAAACATTAAAAAGTACATAAAAATGTTGAAGGCAGGTTTTAAGTTTAGGCAATTCACAATGCTTTACATAAGATATAATGGCATTAAGAAAAGATATAAAGTATAACAAAACATCCTCAAAATACTAATACTTAACAATGTATGCACTTTATCTTAAGTGTGGTGAATTGCTCTCATTAAGTACATTCTATTTCAAAAACTGAATAACAGTTAGTCCTTTCCCACTGCTAGTTGCATGCATAATGGTATACAGTAAAGATGAAAAAGAAGATGGGACATAAGAAAATGCCTGTCTATATCACTTCCAGTTTGTTGTGATTTTTGTGAATGCCAAATTAAGCAATTGGAAGGTTTTATAGATTTGAATATAAATGTTTGCATACAATTCATAATATAGGTTAATGTAATTAAATGAAAAACCTGCATGGAGGAACATCTAGCATAGTGAAAACTGTCATTTTCACTGCTCAAAGTATTTTTTATCCGAGGCATAACAGCTACTTACATTATCAAAATTGCAACAGCCTATCTGTCAGTTGCCTCCTCTCCTCTCCTCTCCTCTCCTCTCCTCTCCTCTCCTCTCTGACTTTAATGTAGTTACTTGCCAAAGCAGCCAAAAAACACCATATGCCACTTTACTGTAAAGAAGGCATAAAATATAAATAAATCAAGTGTGATGACTTCATAATGAGAGGTTTATTTTTTAAGCATGTCATTGGGCTGTTAACAAGGATCTGCGTTACTTTTGACTTTGTAATTTGAAGGCACTGTAGGAGGATTGTGGGAGGCTCCATTGTTAAAGTGTGTGTATATTTTCTTGTCTATATATTTAGTCTAACAATGTTTTGCTAACTCCTCAGAACTGGCTGTGTGTGTTACATTGCGTGTCTGTGAGCCTCTCTGTGACTGTGTAAGTTTGTGTACATGGAGGTTGGGAACAGGCCGTCCAACAGCTCCATTTTCACTCCAGTGATCCTGGTAATGGTCTTGTCCCAGTGTGGATTGACGCTCGTTCCAAGTCGCCCTGACAGAAAATCCACTGCTTACATGTAGCTGTTTGCTGGAGCGTGCACAGTAGCAAGAATTATCATTCCCTGTGTACTGTAACTGGTCATCTGTCTTTCTCCTGCTCCTCTATCTCACCATTGACTCAACTTTCACATCTATCTATCTATCTATCTATCTATCTATCTATCTATCTATCTATCTATCTATCTATCTATCTTCTGGTTTATCTGATGTCTATTCATCTCCATACCATTCTCAGCTATTATGCGTAGCCTATCCTCATTTCTTTGCAATCTGTCCTTTGTAATGGGATATTTTAGTTTAGACTAACTAAGAGGTCATGCTGCTGATATTTTAGTCTGGACTGAGAGGTCATGCTGCTGAAGCAGCTGATGTTGACGGAAAAGTTACTGCATGATAGAGAGGTGAGTCCCAGATGCGCCCAGATGTTTCCTGTATTCTTCCTGCTGAAGCAGGACATTGTTCCCTCTGCACAAAGTATATATGTACTTCTCTCTTTGTGTGTTACTTTGAGACCCCTTTCACGGTACTCTTGGATACGTGTCTGTGAAACAGCTCTCCTGCTTGCAAGCAAAATAAATTGAACAAACCACTCTGACCAGCTTTTTAGTCTCATCATTCTTTAATTCGCATACATCCCAGTCCGTCATAGAAATCTTCCACCACACCTTCAACCTTCTATTTCCTTTTCATCTTTTAATATCTTTCTGTCAAAGGAGAGAAGAATACTGACACATTTTACTCTGGTAGAATTGCTGTTACCCGAAGCAAGTAAAGTATCAAGTAGCCTATTGCTCAAATAATGCGTAGAAAAATAAATTATTTGTGTACATGTCACTGTAAATTAGCTCACAACAAGCTTTATGTTATTGTATTTCTAATGGCTTGTAAATACGCGTTTCTATGAATCCCACTGCAGTTCTAGGCAAGACCCGCTCTATGTAGCAGCCCGATTGGTTGAGGTTGGGCATTGACCTTGAGTAGTAACAGTAAGGTTAGGATAGCCAATTTAATGCTGTAAATACATAAAGACTATTATAGCCTAATGTATAAGAAATGGGTAATCTTTTACTCAGTTAATCATGTAAATAGAGACATGTAAATCTAAAAAGGTTAGCAATTATTTCATCATTAACTAATAGCATGTGTAAATAATTTACACACGTCCTCCCGGAATATGTGGCAGAAGCTTGGTGATGTAGGCTAGCTGGTGAGCTACAGTAGCTGACAAGCTAGCCACCAACACGCTAGCTAGTTGTGAACAAAATAGCGGCAGTCAAAATAGCTCACTAAGCGTCTTTCAATTTTCTCTGTACTGTTTACACCCCAAGTATTTTGTTCTCAGGATTGTACATCATCTCAATCTATCAAAAGTTACTGAAGAGGGATTAAAGCTCTCCAAACTAACAAACCTGCTAACTGACAGCGAATATGTTAGCTTGGTTGCTAATGGGTCAATAAGTGTGCAGTTTATTCGAAAGAAGTATTTGTACCATTGACTCTTAACTGTCTGCCAACCATTCCTCTTATTTCGACCACTACAGAGGAGATTAAATAAAAGTGGATGGTGTAACACACCTAAGCTGCATTAGCTTCCGCTATTTTGGGCTCACTGGCTTTGCGTTCCATTAAAAGGCTGCATTGTCAACACAGCTATTGGTCAATGGCACAAATATGCGTGTCAAGGTACACCAAAGTTGAACTTGACTTGATGCGTGCACAGATTTGCACTGATCCATTGAAATAAACTGATTTTGATGCAAAATTGAAAATGCTGGTGTGATGAGGCCTCCATAATCAGAATCAGAATCAGTTTTATTTGCCAAGTATACTTACATACACAAGGAATTTGACTTTGGTAGGTGTTGTCAACAAATAGACATGTAGTAGTAACATACTGTACAATAGAGACAAAAATATATATAGGCACATATCAACATACTATACAAAAATACAAATATACAAATAAGCCATAATATCAAGACAAGTACACATGGAGTTAACTGATTATTATTACAAATTCTGTATCATCCCTCGCTAACTGCTCTCTGTAGTAATCTTCTAACACTTTTTATCACTGTTCTCATCATCATATCTGCACATCATGACAACACTGTTGTTAATAAGGGAAATACAGTTCTTATTTACCACAGTGTACACAATCATTTTTTTTACAGGTTATTAGTAACAGACCTCAACCAATATGTTTTGTTGCATGTGACTGTGTGAGTGTTTTTCTCCCTCTCTTGCTCTCTTTCCCATCCTTCCCCTCTCATCCGCTTTACCTTCTCAGTAATCACCTCTCAGCTCTTATCTGTAAACACCATTGCACCTACAGGAACACTTAAACTTACTAACACAGTGATTAAAACAGAGAAAAATATCCATCCCCTTTGACATTCATCTCCCCCTCTCCCCCCTTTCTCTTCCTTTCAGCTTTCACCATCCCTCCCTATTCTTCAATCTCTCCCCATTCCTTCTTTATAGTCAAAATAATTACCTGCTAGCTGGCATCACCCAAACTGTTGTACATTTCCAGCATTGTGCAGGGATGGAGATGAAACAAGATGTGTATGAGGGGAAACTCAGAAGGGGGAGCTGGATGGCACAACGAGGAGGAATTCACTTCTTTACTTTGCTCTCTACTTTCATCCCTTAACATCATCCTCGTTCATGTTCTGTTTGCTTATGCTTTTGTGTGTCTCATTCCTCATTGGTCTCTCTTTGTCTCTATCATGCTTCCTTTTCACTCTTGATCCATTCTTCTGCATCACTCCTTTTTCTCTCTTCCACGTAGCCCCATTTCTTTTCCAAAGTTTCTTTTTTGGCATAATAGGAGAACATATACTGTGCAGAATGTAGTCAGTAAGATATCTAGAAACATTGATACAGCCATCATATAATAATCCAATTAATGGACGTGTTTTTTTCAATGAATATCAATCATAATGGTCACATTTGTATAGACATTTTTACACATACACATTTACAAAACCGCTTACCCTCTTACCAACACTAAGCACACACATATTCACCTATACACACAATAACACACACAAACTTGTTGCGACAGGCTGCAGAGTGCAGTGCCTCTATATGTTGAGACCAATCTTAGCAGTCGTTTCTCACCTTTGGGGTCGAAAAGCTGGGTTATTCATCTTCCTCTCATACCAGTCCAAAGACAGAAAGACAGATAGAGAAGGAGACAGAGAGAGACAGAGAGGACTAAAAAAGTTGAAACAAGAAAGGTTCCATGTTTTTTTCCAGCTGTTTTCTCCTCTCAGTTAACCATGTTTTGCACTTAACCTGATATTTACTTCAGAACAAAGACTTGGATAAGAACTTCGGTGTTTGTTCGGTATCTATCAGTAACAGACAGACTGGGTTGTTTTGTAATGTTTTTGGACTAGGCTTATTGTAATCCAAATTTGCATTGTGGGTGGCACTGTCAAGTCTTTCCTATAGTGGACAGAGCAATGTGTTCCAGAGGGATTATCCTGATTTTTAGTATGTACTTTACATTTTTAAATGTAACTTTAATGTCCCACGTCGAAAAAAGGAGTCTCCTTGGCAATCGGTCGCCTTTACCTTAGTCAGGACCTCTTGGGGTCAGTTTTTAACACTCTGAAAGTCTCGACGTGAATTCAAGCAAAAGTAACGTTACTTGGTTAGGTCTAGGCAAAAACAAACTTGGTTAGGATTAGGAAAAAAACGATTGGAGTAAGTTAAGAACATTACTTAAGGAACGTTACTTAAGAAAGTTAACATATGTAGCCTATACGTAACTTTTAAAAAGCCAACGTTGACTTTTGGTTTTGCACGGAACACGAACACCGGTTTTCCGGGTTAAAGTCTTGTGTTTTTTTTATAACATTAGAAGCAAGTGTGATTCTTTAAGTATATTTTGATGCTATTAGTTATGTACTCTAAGTTAAGTAAAAGTTGACAATACTACCACGTTGTGGTATTGCTACTTTTACTTAAGTAAAAAAATCGGAGTTCTTCCACCCACTGTTCGTTATAAATATTTGAACTTTGCATCAGAGAAATATTTTTTGTTATTCACTCAGTTTGTTATTGCAAATGGGTCCTTAATCATGCCTATGATCCTCAGCAAGCAGAAGAAGGCAGCAAGAATACATCAGTGTAATACCAAATTCAGATCACTTTGTTGTTGCAGTCAGAAACAAAACACACTATAGTTGCTAAACTCCAGCATTGACCCAGAATGCAAAATTGAATTAATTCCAACTGCTGAATGTATTACAGAATGATTATAGTTGCTTCAGCCTGCATTTGAATCATGTTTTCCCCTTCCCCAATGTTTGTGACAAAATAGATTTTACTGTAATAGTAGGAAATGTGGATTATTAAACCATGTGTGTCTGGTTCAGGCAGGAATTCCTTCATACACTATGTTACTGGTGTTCCACAGCAGCTAATCTGGGTTTACTCTGTATGATGGTGTGTGTAACATATGATAAGATAGATGAGACTAGTAAATGCGTGTTGTTCTCCTACCAAGAACAACACACATTTCCTATTTCGAAAAATAAGTTTTCTGTTATACAACAGGCAAAGGCAGCAGTTAGTTCAAATCCGACTGGAAGAGTACAACATGTTTTCAGGGACTGGATGCAAAACAACGAACATGTATCTGATTAACACCTACCCCTCTTTTTGCTTCCCCTTTCACAAACATAGCAACATGCTCTTTCTTTTTGCCTTAGCAAAATTAAGTTGTTTTCACTAGGTTTTGCTTTTCACTATAATAATAAAAAAAAAATCAATATCCAACTACTTCTATTCCTCTCTGTTTCTTTTGTATACCCTGTTGGTTGACAACACATCACTGGCATAGTTTACCTTACATTGCATTTTCAACTAGGACAGGAGAGTCATAAACCACAAAAAGACATGCCACTTTAAGTATTTTATGATATTAAAACACGCCACAAAAGCCTGTGTGCTTTACAGAAGCAGCGGCAGAGTATACCTATCTCTGCTATCTGTTTACTGATCAGGATTGTATTTGTTCTTTGCACTCTGGATTAATAACACGGTGCCTGGGCTATAATGACAATCAATCAGGTCTTAGGCCTGCAGTTACAACGCCTGATGACACTGTCATAGTACACAAGAGCCACGGCGCAGCAGGAGCCATGGTGCTGTCTGTAGAGCCAACAGCAAACATTAAATTCAATATTTTACCTGCATCTTTCTAAGTACTTTGGAAGCCTCCCATCATCACTGGAAACATGCCCAGTGTTTCTAATACTCGATTGACTGTCAACTCTTTCCAATGTTTTTTTCCAAGCTGGTCACAATGATGCCAATGCTGTGTCAAGTGCTGTCTTTATTTATCGTTTTTTTTTACAAACACATACGCACACTCACATTTGGCAGCAGTGAAACCGTCGATATGTGAGTCCTAATTATACCGATGCTGTATCAATGTTTTAAATGTCTGCATGATGCAACTGTGACGCTCGACGAGAGAAAGAATAATAGGCCAATAGGCGGACAAGGGAGCGAGAGAATGAATTGAGGAAAAGAGATGTTGATGTCTTGTCCTTGAAAACAATATGATACTACCAATGGGATGCTGTGAAATAACAGAGTCAATGGAAAATGAACTGAGATTTTTCATCTACACATGACAGCCGTGATGGTCAGAATTACACCTCAGCTTATCCGTCCACTCCTCCCTCTCTCCAGTCATCTTTCTTTCAATCCATCACCTTCATCACCATTTTATGCTTCTTCCCCTGCTTTCCTTTCCCCTCCTTTGCTATTGTCCTCATAAACTCCACAGTCTGCCTGCCCCTTCATTAACATTAGGCCTACTTGTTATGTAATATGTCAACAACACCGACATTTGTTTTGCTCAAGTATACAGCTGCAACTGTGGAAAAACCCTGTGCCTTCAAGTCAGTCACCATACTATGTCCTTATGTTTTAAAAATATAAAGCATATGCTTGGCTAAATGCTGAAATTAAATACAAACTTAACTGATGATTAGAGAGACTACCCTTTAACAGATCATCATCAGGCTCTCCGGCAGGTTGCTCTGAGGGTTGTAAACAGAGATATTAAATGCTCTTTCTACTGCAGATCCTGGCCTGCTAACATCCAAAAGGCCAAAACCGGAGGACAAGTGGTATACTAGGAATTTAGGAAGGAACTAAATCTTGAAACAGCATGTCTGGGATGTACTTGGATGCATTTTGTTAAGCCATTTGAAAGGAATTGGCAAGTAGAGAGGGATCATCACTGCATAATTTATTTACAGCAAAAAAGCTTATTTATAGTTAAAATGTCTTTACAAGCTAAATTAAACAGTTTTATAATGTTTTATTGGTATTTCGATCTGAAATTGTATTTACGTGATGGAATAGCCTACCATCAAACACTTAAACAGGCCTACTCTTCTGTGGAGAAATGTTGATTGTTGATTCATTACACCAGTTATGATTTTCACTACACGGTTTGTGTACAGGTCACGATTTTCTCGTTTATTTCGTGTACAGGTCACGATTTTTGAATGTTACCATTTCACGAACTGCCATGATACTGGGCTGCTCTGGGGGACGCAACAACGGGGAAATTAAACGCCACAACGGGGAAAGTAAACGCCACACGCCGGCGACAACAACGGGGAAAGTAAACGCCACACGCTGGCGACAACAATGGGACGGACCGCCACACGGGGACGCGATCCCTGGGCGCAGGGACACGATCCGCGGTCTCTGTGGCACGCAACAACGGAGACATGAAACGCCACAACAACGGGACGGTTGAGGTTAGGAAAAGAAGATACTGGGAAAGGAACTGTCACACGCAGGACACGCCGAAAACAACGGGACGGTTGTGGTTAGGAAGAAACTAACACGGAAAGGAACTGCAACACGCCGGACACGATCCCCGCTCTCCGGGGGGAAAGTCCTGTATTGTTTGACCCATCCACCACCCCGACCAACCTCCCTACCGTTGTCGTGCTGTGATCACGAAATATGCTTCCCATTTAAATACATTAAATTAAAATTCGTAATCACCACACGAAAAAAAACAACATAATCGTGTCCTGTTCACGAATCAATAGATAACGTAACCATTTCACGAACTGCCATGAGACTGGGCTGGATTTTCAAAGAAACTGATTTTTATTTAATTTTTTTCTGTTTTTACATTGATAGTGCGGGTATACGTGCAGTTTAGTGTCCCAAATTATTTTCCAAAAACTGAGTGTCCCAAATGATGAGGGTCTTATTTGAGACAGGTTAGTTTATTATTTTCCAAAAACTGAGTGTCCCAAAGCTACCATAAAGCTACCATCTGCGGGATTATGATTGAACGCCTCTAAGTCAGAATCGTAGCGATACCCATGCGCCTTTAGGGACCCCCTCGAAAATGAGATAATACATATCAAGGGGTTTATCCTAATAATAAACAAATTTTGAACAAGTGCTTCGGTTGATCTGGAGTAGCCCGGGCCCTTGGGTCCGGGTGAGCAGAGCCGTTCGTGACTGGGTCGGGGTGCGGCCGGAAAAGCGCCGTAGTGTTTATAAAACAAGGTTTGAGGGGTGGGGGTTAGGCAAGTAGTAGGCCTATCATGATTTCTTTAGTCTACACTGTAAATTGTGGCAACTGTCCCGGGAAAACATTTGGCCTCATTTGCCACAATCGTTTCCAAAGAACGGGGTCGCCCTGCCATTTTTTCGCTTGTAAATAATGCACATTTGCAACAAAATTACGTAATAAATGACTTTTTGAGTGGCAAACTTGTCACGCGCACATTAATTACTATAAAACACCTGTTAAACAGCCGTCAAGTATATCCTTGACGTTCCAATTCCGGGATTGCTCCGGTGCTGCTGGAAATTCCGCCGGATGCATGTATTTTCTGTTTCCTTCCGCTTTCTTTGTGTTGGAATTTTAAACTGGTGGATTTCTGAGGACTATCAGTTAACTGCTCCTCAGATCTCTGCAGGGTAAATCCAGACGGCTAGCTAGACTATCTGTCCAATCTGAGTTTTCTTTCATGACATCGATGCACCGCCCATGACGATTCTGATTGGTTTAAAGAAATGCCATTGAACCAGAGCATGTTTTCCTCCCATCCCCGAATGCTATGTGGAATAGCCAGACTCTCCTTCAGCGCGCTTTGGAAGAGGGTCTGCAAAGCGAGACTACTTTCCTTTTTTCATTTCGCTTTACTCCAAGTAAAACACAAAGCACCAATGCATTAGTAACAGTTTAACCATTATACCCTTAGGGACATTCTCTTCTGTGACTATGAACGTTGGCAGTGGTAACCACACTAAAGATTATCCACTCAGGTATACTGGCAACAAAAGAGCCCTTAATGTTCTGTGCAGTTGAGTTTCACAGTGGCTGCTCCAGAAAACAAAGTCACTTTGTGTAAGCTGTTCATTACTGCTTTGTCCTCAATGAAGGAATAAAAACACTGGTTACCGCTCGTCCCCATAACCAATAAACCCATCACTGTGTCCCAGTGCTCAGCTGCAGTGTTTAACCATACAGGGTCCTTACACGAAAGTGGAGCACGAAGGCACAGAAACATGGTTACATAACACAGGACAAGAGAAGAGAGGGGGATAGAGTTTTGGGTAAACACATCAGAGGGAAATAGAGAGCATGGAGATAAAATAAAAAAGATAGATGGGAAGAGAATGTGGTTTGGTTTGTAAAAGTGACGGATAAGCACCGGGACATAAAGAGAGAAAGGCAGACGGAAAGAGGAAGAAGGACAAAATATAGGATCTGGAAAAGATTTTCGTTTCTTGTTGATTTAGGCTAGTATTTATTATCATGAATAAATGTTACAGATATTTTCTCTAACTGTATTGCAGCCGTTGGTTGTCAGTTCTGGTTGTGCCTTAATCTAAAAGTCCTTTACGTCTGGCTTTCAGTGTGACTCCTTTCCAGGCACTCCATCTCTGTGACTCTCTTTCCTCTCATTTCCTCTTTTCTCCTTTGCCCACTTCTTCTGTACCTACTCCATCCATTTCCTTGTCCATTCATTCATCAATCTATCTGTCTCTCCCCCATTCGGTGTGTTTATCAGAATGAACGACTGAGAAATGTAAAGAGCCATTTACATTCCGGCCACATGCTTCCTCTCTTCCCTACTGTTGTAGAAATGAGTGTGATAAATCTTAAGGGAGGGAAGGATTGCTGTAGTTGCTGTATACATATTGTAGCACAAAGGCAGTGACAACAAACCAGATGTTCAATGTTTTTAGTTGAAAAACAATGTTAAACACTGCCAGCAGAAATAGCCACCTTATGCACCATAACCATGTGCCATGCCATGACACGAACTGAAAGTGGATGTTTAAAATTCTAACAGCCCTGTGGCATTTCAGATTCATTGGACTGGACTGTGGAAAGGGATAGAAAAATTGGAGAGATAGAGGGCAACGACATGCAACAAAGGTTAAAAAACTATTTTTGGGTTCATTTTGTTTTTCGGGTAGTATTTTTTTTCTTCTTGGCATTACTGCCAACAAGTAATCTACGTCAGAGCTGATATTCAATGAATTGATAGACATTTAGAATGTCGTTGAGAGGCATCAGGTGAAATGTCACATATTATTAATAAAGTAGAAGTAGATTAGGCAGTAAACAGGGAAATCACATGGTGACTGAAAAAGATGTACTGCAATTTTTGGTTTGGCTTAGTTATACTTAATCCTGCCTCTTATTTATTCAGAGGGGAAATTATTAGACATCATGAAATTAAATATAGAACAGCAGGCAAACATTTATATTGTATCATTAGATGGTCAGTCTCTTGTCGAACATTACCACCATAACAAAGTGAAGGCATTTTGTCATTGCAAAGCATTGCCATCCCACAATGCAAACTGAAAAGGCTTTTTAGGTTACATGTCACCCCCTCCCCGACTTTTGCTTGCTAACTTTTCTTTTTCCATTTCCTCGTCTTTTTTACATCTCTGGCAGTGGAAGATGCTTTAAAAAAAAAAAAAAAAGCAAGCTTCAAAAAGCACTTCCGCCCTGGTGACAGCCCTCCAACACTTCTGAGAGCTCCCTGGGAAACGCAAAGCAGCCGCAGATTTGTAGTTTTCCACCACACTTTACTGCGCATTGTGCTTCTGAATGTAGTACACCACAACAGTAGACCCCCAGTCTGATCTCTCTGTCATCTCTCTCTCCTTTTCTCACCTGTGTGTGTGTGTGTGTGTGTGTGTGTGTGTGTGTGTGTTTGTGCGTGTGCGTGTGTGTGTCCCATACATTAGCCAGACTGTGGCGCCCCGCCCTAGTCTAATTTGTCCCGCCACAGTTTCATTATGAACCGAAAATATTTTTTACTATGTGTGTGCCCTATGTATCCTGCAGCACCAAGCTACTTGTCTTGACAGAGTAAGTATACATGCACACTAATATTCCATTATTATTCCGAAAATGACAATATTACAAATTTGGTACCGGTCATGTAAACAGCATAATTTGGATATTCCAAAGAAGGCTTTTTTCCGAATACTGCATTTTCCGATTAAGAAATGTGGTATATGCCGGTAGTCTGCGACTGCTTTGGTTGTTGTACACAAACCAATAAGCCAACGGTTTGCAAGGCTGGGGTAGAGATGAATGCCCAAAAGAAAAATCAGCTGTGAAATTGCTTAAAGAGAAAGGAATTCTTTTTTTCTGGCCTCAAGGATACACACAACGTGTTTTGGTGATGTTTTCGTTCATTTGTTTACAAAAAAACTCCACAGGGTACCTTTTTAATTTGGACCACATGAATGCATGTTTGTATATGTGTGCTTGTTCCTTTGTTAAAAACTTAATTAGTTAATTTTTTATGATTAATTTTGTAGGGATTAACACATCATGCTGTATATCATCAAATATTTGGTGGTAATTTTGTACAGTATGTTTCTTAACTGATCATTATTGAAAATAATATGCCTTTTTTACCCTAACGTTTTCGCTGGTGTGTACAACAGCACCTGCAAACATTATAAACTTACAGTAGATATTGTATTATTAATACCTGCATTAAATGTGGGAGTGACAGCAGACAAGCGGCAAACCTGTACGGTGGAGCGAAATTTTGTCAAACAATTGTGTGAGTGTGTATGTGTGTGTATGTGTGTACCTTCATCGGTATGTGTACAGGCATTCATTTACACTTGCACATAACCATCCCCTTAGTCTGTGTCTGTGTCCCTCCATCCAGCTCTACCTTCCTCTTTCCTCTAAGTGATGATTGTCCCACCAGCTTAGCTCATGCTAATATCTGCAGCCATTAAGTGGATTTATGGCCCTGCCTTTCTGTGAGAGCTATAGAAACCTTTCTTAAACTCCAAATCAATGCTCTTTCTCCCTACATACTGTATGTCTGCCCGACCTGTTTTTATGAGGGAGGGGTTACTCGGTTTGTTTATGCCAGCAACATGTCACACACGTATAGTCTAAATTCTTTAACTAATAAAATGTTAAAAACCATCTGTGCGATGGTGTGACAGACTGTAAAACACACAAACCAGCTCCAAAACAGAGGCTGTGCACTGGAAACAAACACGATTGTATTTTTATATTCTATTCTACATTTGGGGCATTTTGCATGTTTTGCATTGGTTGAATAAGATAAACAGCAGCTTTCACACAATTTTCAAAGTCTACAATGTTTTCAGCTTTAAAGTAGGACATAATGTGTGGTGTAGTCTTAATTCACATACATTATATTAACAAAATATAATATTAATATAATAATAACTGGTGATCGCGTGTTTACTTCCCCCGCCAGGAACCAAGACACCGCTCGATTACATTGCACTCGAGCGGTTGCACGGTTACATTCCGTCTCGACATACTATTTATACACTCATACTGACCGACACTAGACTCAATGGCCACGGTTACATTTGGTAGCCTGGTGCGCGGTCTCCTTGTGACAGTCTAACTACCATAAGTAGTAGTTAACATAACTACCAAGATAACATTACTTGTATTTGTATGTCATATAATACTTTCCCCTTGGTAATGTAGCCTATGAATTTCCATGAACACAATTCTAAAATGCACGAGACATAAAGGCTTCTGGGATCGGTTGATAACTCAAACTTGCCGAGAACCTAGACACCCGTTTGATTACATAGACTCATGCATTAGGCACGGTTACGGTCTTGTTCAGTAGCCTGGTGCGTGGTCTCCTGGTGACAGCCTACCTAGCAACATTCACTTCTCTAACATTTAACTTATGTGTGCATTAGTCTCGCTTTGCCACACCCTCCTCCAAAGTGCGCTGGAGGAGAGTCTGGCTACTCCACATAGCATTCAGGGATGGGAGGAAAACGTGCTCTGGTTTATTGGCATTTCTTTAAACCAATCACAATTGTCTTGGGCGGTGCTAAGCGGAGAGAGAAAAGCAACAAAGATAGAGAAAAGGGGGTGGTGAGAAGACGCCACAAGTGTGTGTGTGTGTGTGTGTGTGTGTGTGTGTGTGTGTGTGTGTGTCTGTGTGTCTGTGTGTAAGTGAATCAGAGGGCAGTTTGTCATGTTGCTGCTCCACAGCCCTGATCCAAGCTGACAGGTGAAGCTAAGCGCAGCTAAACAGCACATGTGTGAGAGAGAGAGAGAGAGAGAGAGAGAGAGAGAGAGAGAGAGAGAGAGAGAGAGAGAGAGAGAGAGAGAGAGTGTCAGGAGGCAGCAGAGATAAGGAGGAACAACAACAAAAAAATAGAGAATGGGAGAGTGTGGGAGATGAAGAAAGAGGTACGGACATAAAATAAGTGTCAAGGGATAAGGAGATAGTTGTCGGAGTTAGAGAGCCATTAAAAAGAGAAACAGGCAGACTACATAGGAAAACAAGCTGAGGCAGGAAGTGAGAGAGAGTGAATGTGAGCAACGTAGAAAGCTTGGGAAATGGAGAAATTTAGATCAACCGTTGGATGAAAGAGATTGGTTAATTGGCATTTTATCAAAAGAGTACATTTTTTCATAACATTCCATTAATCCATCCCTCCCTCCCTCCCTCCCTCCCTCCCTTTTTTCACGTCTCTCTTCTTTCCTCTCCACTTCCCCTGGAATGGCTGTTTTGTCAGTACGTGCCATCGTGGACATGGGAATTGATTTAATCTTTTATCAGCAATTTTATAATGAGAAACATATCATTTGAGGACATTAAAGTCAAAGTGAATCATGGTTATTGTCTGCTGAAGGCATTTATTTAAGTGATTGGGGGGAAAAGACAGAAAAAGCAGGAAGCGGAAAAGATACGGAGAAAAGTGTTGGAAATAACCGAAGAACACCATCTAATGGAGGCTATACAAAATGTTTAACAAGCACCTATTCAAAATGCAACTTTGTCACATTTGTGCCTTTTGGAACAACATTTGTGAAACCAGGACAAGTCAGGTAATGTGATCCTATAGAACTATTTCCTGAAAAGTTTGTTAAATTGTTGAAAAAATGATATCAGAAACTTTCAGAATAAGGGAGGAAACAAGACTAAGGACACCTATATAAAGAGAAAAATAATAGGTTAAAGGATGAATGCAGACAGAGTTCAAAAGTGAAAGTGGCACAATTGAAATGGATCACTTAAACACTTCTGAGGAAAAATTGATGTCAATTTTTGATGATGATGCAGAAGAAGACAGAGGTTGAGAGAACAAAAAGAAGGGAGGTACGGAGACAGATTGAAAGAGAAAAAGATGTGTGTGGATTGAATTAGAAGTAGTCAAGTCAGACAGGTTGATAGATTGGAGTCATTCCTGTGACCCACCCTGTAGGTACACACTCACTCATGTAAAGGGAAAAGCCAAGATCAGACTCATTGTACGCGTTTGTGAGTGTGTTTAATTTCATGACAAATGAGGAACAAGAATTGGCTGTAAAACTTGCTTATCCATTAGAATATTATACCGCATTGTCAGAGTGTCCTTGCACTCTCTGTACCGTACCATAGGTAGGTGTGTGTGTGTGTGTGTGTGTGTGTGTGTGTGTGTGAGAGAGAGAGAGAGTGAGAGACGGACTACATATTGTGCGTAGCTATGATGTCTGCGCACGAGGCTTAACTTTGAGCTGAATGCAGTGTGAAGGGAATATCTGTGCACAAGCGAATGTGTGCTATATGAGCTAAACACAGGTTGACTCCTGGCTCCCACTTCTATTGCGCTGCATTGCAAAGCTTTTTATTGTGTTGCTTTCTGTTGCATTACATTGCATCAAATGTATTGTACTGCGTCAAACAGATAAGCACTGAGGTGTTTTTTTTTGTTTTTTAACTGTGTGAACAATACTGATATAGTGATCAGACAAGGGGTATTAAGTCTTTGGAGGGCAACGAGAGAGAATAGCTGACACATATACAGTAGGTGCTATAACCAATAATATGTAGTTGAGTGGTGACAGTAATTACTGTAAGACTGCTGTTAAACATCTGGTGTTATGTGCATGTTTTATGGGGTATACACTGTCAGAAATAATATGCAATATGTTTACCTTTAAGGGTCCAACAGCTTGTCACTAGGGCAGTACCCTCAAAGATACACCGATTGTACACCTTAGCAAAGCAACATATTTGTGCTCTTACAGTTTGTACCCTATGGGATTAGTATCTGGTCCAAAAACATTTAAATAAATAATATTGGCTGGAATTCTACCCTGCCAGACATTGTCCTACCCAGGATGTATAGAAATCACTGAAAAATGTCTCAGTGGCTGTTTTACAGGAATCATTTTTTGGAAATACGCTTAGAAGATTGATACACTCTCATAACTGTCTGCTCAATATGAAGCTACAGCCAGCAGCAGGTTAGCTTAGCCTAGCATAAAGACTGGAAATAGTGCGAAACAGCTAGCCTGGCTCTGTTCAAAGACAACAAAATTCACCAAGCAGCAACTCTAAAGCTTACTGGTTATCATGTTGGACTGCTTTTTGGCCCGGCGCTGTAACTTCCTAGAGCCTTCACTGGTTGCCTGGCAACCTTAGGGTGACTGGTAGTTGAGTGCCTCCGTCTACAGTCTTTATGCTAAGCTAAGCCAACTGGCTGCTGGCTCTAGCTTTATATCTAGCACACAGACATTACACTGGTATTGATTTGTTTTAAAATAGAGTGGTTTATCTTCATATTGATTTGTTACAATATACATCAATTCTTAAAGCTATGGTGCCTCATTTCTGCAGCCCCCATGAGGAATTCTAAGAAATGACAACAATGTCGGCGCATCCACATGATGCAAGCCTTCGGCAATCGCGCACCACCCCCACCTCTCCTCCACGCAGATGCTAGTAGTTTAATCTGTCAAATCAAGGAGGACACAGAGGTTTAAAAAAAATCTATGGACTCTTTAGAAGGGGTAATTATCTTGTAATGTGTATGTCCTCTTCGTCTCCAAAGCTGAATGCTGCTGTTGTCCTTTCTCAGTGGTGACGTAAAACACATTACTCTACATCTATACATCTGCTGCGCGCAAATGTCGCTGGACTACGCCATATTGTAAACATAGCCTTACTGAGTTATACAGAGAGTGTTTTGTGGAGCTGATAGGCTTAATTAGCTTTGTATTAACTCATTTGGCAATGGCTTGAATATAACAGACGTTCATTACTATAAATTAGTTGCACTGTTGCTTTAAAGTGAAAAGTTTGAATAAAAACAAAAACATTAATGGTCATTGCATCTTAAATCTGACATGATGTGATACTAACATGATGTGAAATGGGAATCTATAGATGTGTGTCTCATTCATCAGGCAGTCCTGAGTGTCTACTCATGTCCATTGATAGTGCACATTGCTGGCTGGACAGCTGCATCCCCTTAGCCACAAATAGCAGCACCCGTCAGGAAGACGCAGAGCTGCCACAACCCGCTGCTCATGTAAACTGCATCCAAAATGAGAGGAGATCCATCCTGATGTGTTTTTTTTTCAACTGTGTTTGAGTCTGTGTGTGTCTCACCTCCCGGAACCGAGCACACAGCTCCCCTGGGCGAATGACCATTGTACTGGACACGCCAGCGCCATGTGTCCAGGCCTGCGGTCGTAATCCAAGGTCACTTAACTCTGCAGTTCACACACCGCTTACATTTACTAGAGCCTGTCATAGTGCACTGATGATAGAGTGCTGTGGTATTGCTAATTTATCAATGCTGCCCTGACATGACATATTTACAGTACATGGCATGTACAGGTTGTGTGCCCAAGTGGGTGGATCCATAAAGGCATAAAAGGGATGGATGGTTGGGATCTTGACCCCACTGGCTGAATCAAATTTGATGAATGAGCTGTTATATTCATCCCTACAATAAAGTTAATTCCAGTTACAGTCTACCACCATGAATTATGGAAAAGTTTTTCCAACAAACAAAATAAAGGAAGCTTGAGCACATGCATGCAAGTCTAAATATAAATTATGAAATAAAATAAAGCAAAAAGTCAAATAATGGTAGTTGCATAAAATCTACGTATTCTAGTCTATTTAATGGATACATATAATGACTTCCCCTACAGGCTTTCCTAATGAGTGGTTTAAGCTGTTTAGACAGTGATAGATATCTGATTAAACCGATCAATATCATTCTGTCGATCTCACTGTAATGATGGATGAGTACCGAGTACCTGTATGTCATCAATAATGTAAAAGGCTTTACAGAATGATAGATATTTTGCTGACAAATGTGTGTCTGAGTGTAGGTGTATTCATGCGTGGGTTATGTGTGCGTCACACTGATGAATGTTTGAGAACAAATCCCTTGAGGAGAGTGAATCTTTGTGTGCATGTGCGTGTGTTTTATTGTTTCTAAAATAAAAATGGTCCAAAAATAATGAGAGCAGGCTGTGACTCAGAGGTTGACATATGGTATTTTCTGTGACATCATCTTTACCAACACTACAGCCTCAGCGCTGAGATCCTGCCAGCAACTGGTTCACGCGGCTTCCAGCATGCTGGCTTTGAATTCGATCATTTTATTTTTATTTCACTGCTCAATCCAGGCACACTGGTGTAGAAATCAATGTAGCAAAATTAATCAAACTCACCTTATTGCCTTTTTTGGAGTGGAGATGAGAGGAGCACCAATGACTGACAACATACAGTGACGTTAATTTAGGCTTTTTTCAGAGCTTTTGTCTAGAAAGTTTTGAGTCCATAGGGACATATGATATTGATCAATTTTGATTTAGTTTTACTCTTTTAAAAAAGTCACATTTTAGTCTTGTTTTCAGCAATATATTTTTATCATGCTTTTGTCACTTCTGACCATTCTGAGGCTACAGTTGTCATCATTTTTGGTGTGTACAGTTACCATGGTTACAGGTGTCGTTCTCATCCATGGCGATGTGTCTGTAATGGTTTACACACAACGTGCGCGTCACTCTGCTCTGCAGTAATACAGCAGACTGACTACACCTGTCATTGCGAACTGTTTGAATATAGCTGCCCACTCATGTTTGTTTTTGCTCACCTAGCTTTAGCACAGCACTTAGCAGCGGTGATGCTAGGTGAGCACTGCATGACAATGTGATCATTCAGAAGCTGGATATTCCTTTTCACTAAAATACTGTTTAGTTTACGGTCTGGGATTAGCCTGAGAGCTAAAATGTTGGAAAACATTAACGTAATATTTCTTTAGTGAACATCCAGAGGAAGGTTTAGATGGCTGACTGCTGACATTCATACTGCACTCATTTCTGATAGCAACACAACAGATAGCACACTGAAAGTTACATTGACGTTACATCCACTGCACTTGACAATGTTGCACTAATGTTAGGGTTGGGTGATATGTTGGTTACACTTTACTTGAAGGTATCTACATAAGAGTGACATGACACTGTCATGAATTTGTCATAAACATTATAAACAAGTCATAAACATTTATGACATAACGTTTCTGTCATTAAGTGTCATTCGGTTTTTGTCATGACAAGTTAGAGTTAGGGTTAGAGTTTATGTGTCATGACTGTGTCATGTGTTCATGACAGTGTCATGTCACTCTTATCTAGATACCTTCAAGTAAGGTTTTACCGATATGTTAAAGATTTTCAACAGTCAGCCCATCAACCGGTGATTTAGTCTTACCTATTTTACTTATTACACAGAAAAAGACAACCGTACACCTTTTGAATTCAAGTTTCTCTGACACATCAGGCAGACTGAAAAGAACTAGTGGCGAGGAAGGCCGACTGTTGCGTCGCCTCACGTTGCTTTTGTCTTGGCCAAAAAGTTGGGCTTGAACACATTGCAAAGGCTACAGTCGACGTATGTTCTGCGCCTGCGTGAGAGGAAATAACTCTTAATGCCAGCAGGCGGTTGTAATCTATTCGTCCTTGAAAAAGGGAAACCGGATAAACAAAGTGTTGCTATGATACAAACAACAAAACAGGGTTTGCCCGAATTAGCCTGTAGCAGCGCACAGTAGTGGTGTAACGGATCACAAAACTCACGGTTCGGATCGGATCACGGTTTTGAGTCACGGATCGGATACATTTTTGGATCGGCACAAAAAAGGGGTAATTTTAATGATTTATTAATGTAATAACATTAACTTTCAACAATAATTAATTCTTTTACCAAATTGTGGTTAAACGACAAAAACAGATGAGAAAAGGGTATTTTATAATAACTTTGAATGCACCACAAGGTTGACAACAGCAGTGACCAAGTGCTAGTTTGTGTCTTTTAGCTCTTAGCTTTAGCGGCAGACTGTTGTACGTCCCGGTGTTGGAATCGTCTACAGTGAAATACAGACACACTACAACGTTTACAGTTTAGCTGTCAGCATTTTAAACTGTGTTTAATCCAGCTACTAGCTAACGGTAGGCTAACGTTACCCAATGCCAAGTGTAACGTTGGTGTTTACTAGCGTGACATGCAGCGATGCTTCTGTTACCTGTAACGTCGGTTTCGGAGCATCAGAGAGCAGCGCAGACATTTAAGTGGCACCAAAATGAGGCACCAAAATCTGCGTTGCTATTCTGTCCGGTAGATACCGCTCATTAATGCACCGGTGCCATATAAGCACCAGATTTTAACATGCGCTGTTCACGCGAAGAGAAAAGTTTGAAAACAGCGACAGTAAAAATTTATTTCACACACACTGTTATTATTGTTAAACTTTGCAATTGATCCGCGGTTCACATGCATTCCGAACCGTGAGTGTTGATCCATATGGAGCACGGATCAACTATGGTCCGTTACACTACTAGTGCACAGCCCATGGTTCCTCTGCCTCACTCTCTGCCGGAACGACAGCGGACGCCGGAAGATGGCTAGCTAGTCCATCCTTTCTCTCGGCAAAGATGAAAAATGAGAAGAGCCTTCTGTGTGTGTGCCATGGATGTATAAAAAGAATGGTGTGTGCCCTGACTGCCTCTTGACTTTAGTTGTTTGCTTGCTTTCCTTACTTCCGTTTTTCTTATCGTGAAAAAACATCATGTTTCATCATAGTTTTTATTGACCGGTCCACTGGGATTGTAGGTTGTACCACTACATAGTATGTGCCATACTGATCTGTTCAAAACGGAACTACATTGAGATTAACAAGGATATCTGAATAATCTGACAAACGATAACAGCAAGCCAGTCAATATGTTATTTTTCGGATACAATATCGAAACGATTATTTATCCTAAATGCTGTCTCTGGCCATTATACATTTTTTAGGTAGTAATAGATATATCTGTATTGTAAATATAAAGGCATAATTATTTTCCAAAAGGTATACAATGTTTTGGACTAAAACTCTTCCTATGTGAGGTTATACATGCGTAAACACACATTCATGTAAGTGGATGAGAGACTATGCATAAACACAAACAGGCCCTGGCATGGCAGGCACTCAGCCATGCCAAAGGACATTATTTGGCAGCTGTCAGCTCTAATAGGAGTATAGCAGGGTGGGACACAGATTCAGGCTCTGTACCAAGCCTACAAGGGTGCACTATCTGGCAGCTACGGCGTATCTGCGTGTCTTGCTGTGTGCATGCGTGCACGCACGTAAGTACGAGGATGTTTGTGTGTCAGAGGGACTGGTATATCAGACCCCCTTTGAGATAATGCATGCTACCACTTGTGCCACTACAGTGTCCATTTAGCCTACTATAATCTGTGTGCTGGAATCTGGCCGTGTGTATGTGTGTGTGTGTGTGTGTGTGTGTGTGTGTGTGTGTGTGTGTGTGTGTGTGTGTGTGGTGAATCACTGATGAAGAGAGACTCCAAGTGTTGGCTCTGTCACTTCATAACACCATAAGACAAAGAAAAGGAGGGAGAGATGAAGAGACAGATAAACTACACACACACACACACACACACACACACACACACACACACACACACACACACACACACACACACACACACACACACACACACACACACACACACACACACACTATTCATGCTAATATCTCTTTCTGCCTTCTCCTCTAACTTACAAAAACTTCATTTGGCATTCTAGTTCAAACCACCCATTTAGACGCTACAGTTTTGGAACAATAACTATGAACTTCCACTTAATTTACATAGCAATCACACTCTTCAAAAAGGCTGCAGAACTGCTCATTGCAACCAACATGAATGAGAATGGAAACCTACTTAATCGTATTATTGTTAAAGTATACAAACAAAACACTCAAGCACAATATGTAATGTTGAACAAATCAAAAGATCATTTGGTCATAATAAAGTTTTTTTTTGTTTTTTTTTGTTTTGGGGTCTCACATTTCTAATTAATAGTGAAATATGAGAGACTGGTAGGAGAGAAAACAGCCCCCGCATGGTCATAAACTCGCATACATCCTCCTAGCTTGCTCATTAGGTCATTTTAAAATTCTCTTTCCCTGCCTCAGAGGATGTTTTGTATATTGAACCACCACAGACACACATATACATATGCAATTCCCTCCCACTGTAACCTCTCTAAATTACCACCCATAAGAATTAAAGGGTGAGTCACTCCTGTGTGGCATCAAGTAACTTCTTCTAAGCACAACCGTAGGTAGGACACCAACAGCTGTGTGTGTGTGTGTGTGTGTGTGTGTGTGTGTGTCTAAAGCTTCTGTTTGGTGTGCCTGTGCGAGTGTGTGAAGTTGCTCTGTGTCTTTGTGTAGGTTGGTCGGGTGGCAAAACTGTAGGTGGCGAACAGCAACACAAACAATTACACACCATCCCTGTTTGAGCAGCAGGGTTGCATCTTCATGCTCAGTTCCATGCTAGGTTACAGGGCCCTGGAATCGTCTGTGGGGGGCCTTGTAATATAAACTAACCTGCTGTGACAGTGAAGAGTGATTCAGCTACAAAATGCTGTGTTATAGACCCAGGGGAGTAAATGTGTGTGCGTGCGCCAGAGTGTGTTTGTGTGCAGAACAATACTGAATGTCTTATTACATGACCATGGGGTGTTTTTCTCACTTTATTTTTTAGCACGAAACACACTTTGACAATTGAAAGCAATAGTACACATTTAGTTATATTATTATACAACCAGGACCAGGCCACTGCAAGGTTGTGATACACTAAGAAAAACAAACTGTATGGGGTCAAGTGATTTAGTTTCAGTGTTTGACCGCATTGATTTGCAATTTGACCATGAAATAAATAGATCTCTTCTCCACGGGTGTTGCATAGCATAGCAAAAACAGGCAGTTTTAGTAGCTAAATCTTTCTCCTCTGCTTTAGCCGTGGTAAAGTTAGAGGATGGAACTTCATAAAGACAGTATTGAGTTATCACAGTGTAATCAAGTGCAATGTGTCTGTTATCAGTTTAAACAGCCCCCTGGCTGCTGGGTTTTTAAACTTTAAATGTATTTTCAATTATTTTTGGGGATACCAGGATCTTGTATTGTTTTGTATTTTCTTACTCTGCAATATTTAGCAAGTCTCAAGCGGGACAAAGCTGAGCATGTGGTGCTTTAAAGGGGCGCTATGCAGTTTTGGCAATCGTCTTTTGCTCGCAGGTTTCTCAATAGAGCTCCCCCTACAGCTTTGGAATAGATATTTGGCAACACTGTTGTAAAAAACTTTTTGGCAACTCTCCCCCCTCCCATCTTCTCCTTCTGGTCATGTGCATTTGTTTTCATAGAAGCCAGCGAACGCACGGAGCCATGTCCACTGAGGTAGACAGCTAGTAAGCTAGCTAGTAAGCCCGTAACAGACAGCGATCATAATAAAAACTTTACAGGCAATAGCAAACATCCTGTGGTCACAATAACAAGAAATACAAAGATTAAACTGAGTTTTGTTACGGAACGGCACTGGAGGTTGGACCCAAAAGCAGACGACAAACACAAAAAATAAGATTAAGTGATTTAATGCGTGAACATATATATACAATAATTGTGCTGGTGGCAAAGGGGGGGTTGTGTCGAGGGGATCCAGTGGTGAGTGGTGGGTGCAGTGCGCTCTCCAGAGCGTGCCCAGTGAATTAGTGGCGATGACCATGTGGTATGGCCTCTTCCAGAGTCCAACAAACAATTGAGGCTTGAATCCAATCCTTACAATGAGAGAGGAGCAAGCAGGCAGGCAGGCAGGCAGGATACACAGGAAGCGTGAGCACGAGCAAGCAAGGCAGGCTGCAACAAGAGAGAACACAGAAAACGTTTTAGCTACACAAGCTCAATCACCAGGAACACAGATAAACACAGGGAGCCAGGAGTGCAACTGTACCACGCTAGTAGACTGTACGATCTGGCGACGAGTGGATCACAGAGCCGGCCTTAAGTACTGCAGGAGGATGATTAGGGAATGAGCTTCACCTGGCGCCACCTGCCAACTAAGCCACACCCACAGCTCACAGTCATCAGCACAGGAGGGAGAAACATGAGGGGAAACAAACAAAACACACAGAACAAGGAGAAGAACGGGCTGCCATGAAGAGATCATGACAAGTTTATCCCAAAGATACTTAGAAGTGCAACAGCAAGAACACCAAGCAGGCTTCTGTTTGTCTCAGTTCTCGACATTCTGAAAACACAGGTCCGATGTTTACTCGTGTCTGACTCCTCCCTCGGTCAGTCTGCCGTTTCCTCTTTCTCTGTTCCTCGGACAATGCTTTCCTAGCTTTCTGCTTTTTTTTGCCGGCTCAGCCATGACGATAGTGTGAAAAACTCCATCACTACCTTGTTTTTATAGCTAGCCGGTTCCTGTATGTGTGCAGTGCTGTGAAGCAATTCGTTACATCGCGAGACCTGATATCACGTGATACTTTCTGACGCTGAGTCCGGCAGCTCGCCAGCCGAAAGTTGCAAGGGTGGTTTTTGCCGCTCACAGGCGCTAGGGGGGAGCTTGACGACCACCATTCAACCCGAAAAAAAAGTCATATAACCATTCCAATGACTCCGAAGCTGTTCAGTTAAGGTAAATTAAGCTAAAAAAAACTGCATAGTTCCCCTTTAAGTCTGTCAGACTGCATGAAGATGTTTCTGTGGAGTTTTCCAGAAGTTTCACCAAACCACAGAGGATTGAAACCCTTGTTGGTGGATATTTTACAGCCTTCGGCTGAATCATTTTTGTTTATGAGCTTTGAAAAATACAGTCTCGGTGTACTTCAGCTTTTATTCATTATTCAATTCATATCCTGTCTTGCATTACACATACTGTTTTGTAACTGAATAGGAAATAAGGCTCACTGGGCCTAGTGTGGATGCAAACCACATGACATTGATTAACAATATTCAATCTAGGAAACAACACTCCATAAAATTTAACAATAGGGAGTTTTCTATATGAAAAAAGTTGACACAACTTTAACAAAATAGCCTTTGTCTTTGTACTGTACAAAAATAAGTTAATAAAGTCAGTAAATTGCACTGGAAGTTAAAAGAGTGCAATATGGGCAGAAAGAGAGCAGTTAACATTGCTTTAAAAGTCACAATGAAATTAAACATGACTAACTGAATCATACAAAGATCACAATACTGCAGTTTGTTGTTGCAGTTTTAAACTACATGCTGGGCTGTCCCAGCATGCACTGCGCAAGAGGTAGGGTCCACCCTGGACTGGTGCTGCTCAGAAGAGAGCTGCTGTTCTACTTAATTTAGGTGATTTGGGCACAAGGACATACACCAGACAGATAAACATACAAACGGATACAAAACTACACACATGATTAAGTAAAATTAAATGTAAATAATAATGAAAATAACATAATATCCATAATATCTGTCATTATCATGTCTGCCCTTGTGCTATACATTATGGCAGCAGAATCCCTTCACTCTTAAAGTTGTGATATTCACAATAGACAGATTTAAAAAAAAAAAAAACAATGGGTAAAAGCTAAAGCAACAGAGGCTAAGATATCCTGACTTTTAGTTCATGGTATTGATCAACTCTAAAAACAATGGATCCTACATTCCCCATAATGCAACCAATAGCATATTTTTACTTGACGCACCCTGTCTGGTAAATGCCCACATCTTTCAAACTCCATGTCCCCAGTATGTGGCGCATGTTTTCTGTTATACATTTTTTGTTTCCAAGCCTGGAAATTAACCTAGAAGTGACTCTGATGACATCATCAGGGTTATTTTCAAACGCTTGACAAAGCTCCTCTGGAGTAACATTTTTCAACTGTTACTCATATGACGAGTAAAGTTACCATTATGTTCCAAGTGTCCACAAATATCAGTAACATCAGCTCAGCTTAAACAAACCCAATTCCAGTGGGTTTGAAACTACCTGACGCTTCACACATTTTAAAAAGGAGATTGGTTTAACCTATCAACATTTTATAACATGCCCAGCTTTTAGAAAAAAGACGGCATTTGAATATAAGTTCCTCCAGAATTAAGAAAGCATGTGCTATGTACTGTATTTTCATGTGTGAGCCTGCAGCATACTGCATCTTCTTCACTTAGAAGTATGTGTTCTTTGAAGTGCTGCATGTCAACACTTAGAGCTTCCACCCTTATCATTAAAGAGTCAGATATCCCTCGGCATATAGACTGATCTGGGGTTTACACAGCTACAAGTTAAGCGTTGCACATTTGCTATTAGTCAGAACGTGTGTGTGTGTGTGTGTGTGTGTGTGTGTGTGTGTGCACGCAATGATAGGGAGCTCGGATGTCCTCATATCACTCTGTATCATTTCAAGAGTGCTAATATTGCAAGTTAGAATAGTTTATGTGACAGTTTCCTCAGGGAGGGGAAGAGAAACGAGAGATAAAGGGCTGAGAATACTAAAGGGAAATAAAGAAAGGAAAAAAAGGGAGAAAATAGAAATTGGGCCAAAGGGTGAAACGGACCAGACACGACGATGTAAGAGTGCTAGAGCGACAGAGTCAGAGGGCTGAGAGGAGAAGAAAGAGAGACGGAGGGTTGAGGAAGCGATACAGGGAGAGATAAAAGGCTCGTAGCGACGAAAATGACGAAACAGGGTTGGGGTGGAGATAACAGGAGAGGAATGGAGTCAAATGCAGAAAGTTGAGAAGATAAGACAGGCGGGATTAGAATGGGAGAGAAAGGAAGAGAAGATGTTGCCCAGGGAGATAGAGGGTGTAGAGAACAACAAGTACTCAACAATAGCGCTCTTAAGCATTCTGGAGGGGACGAAAGCAACAGAGCGAGCGGGCGAGCGGGGAGACGAGAGAGTGATGGGGTGGAAGACAAATGAAGTAATGGAATGAAAGTGGACAGATATAAATGAGATGAGAGGAGAGAGAGAAAATGGATTGGCTAGCAAGCAGAAAATGCAAAGGGAAATTGAGATGAATGTGTGGGTACTGTATACTGTATGTATTCCCGTGGCACAGTCGATTGGTATTTATTGTCCTTGCGTGCCCGTCAATGCACTAATTTCCCCGTGAAAGTTTAACTTCCATTGTATCTGTCAAACCTCAAATGTTGTGGTTTAAACAAATAAATTCCATTACTTAGCTTATACATATTTACACACCAGAAGAGATGACTTGTAATCTCAGCAGGAGTGTGATATCAAACAAACTTTTGCCTGATTTATCCAGGGTAGGTTTTGCTGAGCTGGGTTGTGTTTCACTTTCACACCAGGAAGATTAGATTAGATTAGATTAAACTTTATTGTCATTAAGCAGTGTACAGGTACAGAGCCAATGAAATGCAGTTGACATCCAACCAGAAGTGCAAAAGAAGCATTAAATACCAAATTGCATGTTGAGTACAGTATTCGATTAAAGTGCCCATATTATGAAAAAAATCACTTTTTCTGGGATTTGGGGTGTTTTTTGTGTCTCTGGTACTTCCACACGCATACAAACTTTGAAAAAAAACCCCATCCATTCTGTTTTGAGTGAGATACGGGTTTCTGAATGTGTCCTGCCTTCAGTCTCTGGGTGAGCTGGTCAAACCGTTAGCATGCTAGCGCTAGCATGCTAGCTCATTCTCAATGGCAAAACACTGCTACAACACACACAAATTCACCCTAATCTACAAAATAAACTGTATAGAACTACTTACATGTCCCTGTTCTGCAGGTATTCTACACAAAGTTGGAAGTGCGCCCCCGTTTAGAAGAAGTCTCCCGGCTAATCCTGCCTTGTACAGGCCGAAGTTGCAGAAACAGCTAGCTAGCTCATGTAATCCTTACCTAACTACTGAGCATGTGCGACTGACAACAAAGATGTTGCAGAAGTTGAGAAGTCTCACTCTGTAGCTAAAACAGAGACCTGACACAGGGTGAAAAGAGGAGCTGCAGCAATGTGCAGTACAACATAAATATGGTGTTTTTTGAAAATTAAACCATGTAAACCTATTCTGATACAATCTCAAATTACAATTATGAACCTGAAAATGAGCATAATATGGCCACTTTAATTATGTACAACAGTGTATAGTTAGATAAATACAGGTTTTTCAGATTACATGTCTATAGTGACAGATGAGGAGTATAGAGGGTTATGTACAGAGGGTATAAATAGACATTCTATATAACAAAATAATATATATGATATATATGTACAGTATATTGCACAGGTTTATGAGCAGGTTATGGAATATGAAAAACTAAATATATTGTGCAGTTTTGGGTGTTAGCAGTGCAAGGGCATTGATAAAACAGTGCAGGAGTCATTTTAAATAGGTAAACAGTGCAGTGCAGTAAATGTAAACAAGCTGCCTAGTTCAACCACAGACGACTGCTGGTCGCTGTGCAGCGCCACTGGAGCAGCTGAGGATAATGGCACCCTATAGCTGTGAGAAGAGTATCAAGGGAGAGGAAAGAATCCCAATCCCAGAAAACCAATATCATTTCAGACTCTGATTTTTTTTTCCTGTCTGATACTTCTAAAGTTGGTGCTGTACTGTGCAGTCACTTTAACAGCATCAGTAAGCATTTCTTTGGTGTCTAGTAGAAATTGAATTGTACGGTATAATTGCCTGCACCAGGGAGAGCATGTTTCGACTCTGTTGATTTGTTAGTTTCTGTCTCAGGTGGGTGTTTCAAAAACTCATGAATTGATTTCAACTCAAACTTGGTGGACAAGTAGCCCATAAAAACAAAAACAGCTGTTGACGTTTTGGGCCCCCCTAGAAACGCTGTACAGTCATCTACATTTCCCTTAACGCAACTTATCTAGCATCTTTTATCAGAAACTCCCTGCTTGGTATATGCCCACATTTTTTAAACCCCACACCTAAGAGACATGTTATGGATTTCTCATCTCAAACCCAAGCTAAGATAACCCTGAGGACATCACTGTTTTCACAGGTTGACCAGTACTCCTCATGGTGTGTAAACCGATTTTCATGTGTAAAATAGGTGGAGTGCCCCTTTAAGTAATTACATGTTATGCCATGATATATTGGCATTGATGATATGATGGATTCGCAGGCATGATGCCAAGTACTAAAAGTCATCATAGCAATGTCAATATGTTATCTACTGTAAATCATGTCCTGGAGTATACCAGTTTCCATTTAGTTTTCATGCTATTTTATACCTTCATTGGGGAACAAATTACAAACAAAGAAACATTATGACCTTCAAAATGGCACCTTATAATTAGCGCCTATTGCGAGTCTACTGTGTTGAATTGCATTATATAGTACAGTTGTTCATGTTTTTATGCTTACTGGTCCCATGACCACAGGCAATCATTTCACAGCGGGCTTATACAAAGACAATTGCTCTGCTGCATTTTAGACGGCTGTGTTCAGGGTTTCAACAGTGAGATTAACAGTGAGGAAACATTTATGGATCTCTTGATAGCAGCTCTCAGGTCACAGCTGATTTGTTGACAGTGTCGCTATAATTTCCTTGTCACTGGCTACATGTTGATGTTTAACGTTCCCTTGTTAATGTGAGAAAACACTGGAAAGTAAGTTTGTAAAAAGCAATTAAAAAGGTCAAAGAAGTGGAATTAGAATGCAACTTTTCATATGAGCGAGCAGAGCAGGTGTTGTGTTCTTTACCATGCTAAAATAAAAAACAGTGGTGCAATAGGAGCAAATTTGGTAGTTAAAACTCTAAAAGGCCAAGTGACATCCTTTGGTTTCAACCAGGGTTGTTTACTGTAGCAATTAAACTGCAATCACACCTATGACAATGATGCAGATTTGTATAAGACACACTTTGACAGATTACTTTCTAGATTCGGATTACTTGGCTGAAACCACCACTTGTCTGTCTTTCACAGAAAAGGCAAGAGAATGTGTCCACTTCGAATACAACTGACCGACTACCTTCTGTCTAATACAAGGCACAGTCCATGAGTCCACAGCTGCAGGTTCTGTGTGCTCCGAAAGAGTTAAATCTGCATGTTGGAAGGCTGGTTCCTGCCTGTGCTCCAGTTTTGAGGAGGCATCAGTATTTGTTCAAAGGCATCAAACAATAAAAGATGGCAAGAGTGAAAGTTGTTTTATTTATTTTTTATGCATGATTGATGCTCCCAGTTGGCAAACATCCAGAGACTCGTGCTTTTCATCCTCGATTTCACATTCTTGAATTTAATTCTGAACGTTATCCGTTTGGGTTTGTTTTTCATAGACGTGAGCAATCAGTGTGAAACTTGTCTTTATCCTCAGCTAGAGATTAACATGAAGGTTGTTTGGATACTTTTTAATAATGGATTTTCATATTATGTCCACGAGTTCCTTTTTTCTATCTTTTATCATCTTTCTCACTCTTTTCCATCACATCTCTCTAACACTCTCCTTTGAGCCTTTTTTGTGTCACAAGGTCTCTCATGTACCTGACAACACTCTCTTCCCTCTCTGTCTTCCTTTGTGTGGATATTTGTGCTTTTTGTCTACTTTTCAGTTTGTATGCAGGACGCTTTTATAAAGTGTGTAAATGTGTGTTTTTCTTCCTCCCTCTAGGACTCTTACGGAGCTTATGAAGCAGCCAGGGGAGGCAGGAATGGTGGATGGAACCGGCGTTCATCATCCTATAGGGACCAACGGCATCTCCGCCAGGTCACTACGCTCCAACAATGGTCAGTCCTCCATGTGTGTGTCTGTGTATCTGTATGGGTTTGCCTGCAAGCACACTGAGCTGATGTAAAATGACTGATAACAGAGGTTTTGTATTTGCATCACAAATCCACTACTGCTTGCGTAATAATGGAGGTCAAATGGAAAAATGGTCCAAAGTTGGTTCAATGGTCCAATATTATTATTTATACTCTGTAGATAAATGTGTCAGTTCAGATCAGTTACATTACAAGACGTGTCTTAAAGCAGTGGTACCCAACCTCTTTGGTCAGCCGTAGAACCCCTGTCAGGTGTACTCAAGTACACTTTCAACGACATTTCAATTTCAATTCAATTTTATTTATAGTATCAAATCATAACAAGAGATATCTCGAGACACTTTACAGATAGAGTAGGTCTAGACCAAACTCTGTACTTTACGAAGCCCCAACTATTACAGTGGTTGCCTCAAGAGCAAGCATTAGCAGTAGCTATTGCGACAGTGGCAAGGAAAAACTCCCTTTACATCACCATTTATTTACGGTAAACCATTTCTCCATCCATTTTAGCTAACAATATTTCAACTCTTTATCCATTGCTTTTAGCTAACTGTATTTTAGTTAACTATATTTTAACTGTTTATACATTAGGCTACTTTAAGTAGGGATGTCCCGATCAGCTTTTTTGACTCCCGATCCGATCCCGATCTTTTAAATATTGAATATCTGCGGATGCCGAGTCCCGATCTGAAACTTGTAGTTGCTCAGATAATAGAGCTGCACACCATTTTTTTTTACAAAAATAACTAAGTAAAAAAAGTAACTAAAATATGTCTTAAAATAGTTCTCTTTAGGATCCCAGCAAACACCCAACCAAAACATAAACAGTCTCAAGTTCCCCACTGGACAACGAAAACTAAACTTAGTAATGCCTCTTGTGCTTAATAGTCAATCTGTGTTTTTCTTCTGGTGTTTACCGATATTGGCTCCAGAGAATAACTGTAAGCGTGGTTTCCTGGTGGAATCACAGAAGAAGTGTGGAGAATCGCAGAAATCCGCTTCTGTAAAAAAAGGGTGACTATGAAAGACAGACTTTTTTAGTTGTTGCCAAGGGCTGGCAAGCTATGAGACACTCTCTGGACAGACACTGGTGAGTGGCCGCGCCCATCTTGGTTTGAAAATGCCGGTGTTACACCAAAATCTGTGACCCATCGAGATCGGTGTCCCCCTACCACAACCTGAACCAAACCCCTGTCCCTAACCTTAACCACGGAAGGGGGCGCTACGCTTTTAACAGGAGGGACACAGATCACGACGGGTCACAGATTTCGGTGCAACACCGGCATCCAGGCAGTCTGGCGGTGCGTCTGTGGTGCAGGGCGTGTATGGATAAAAGGCGGTGATCACTACAAGCTGATGTACATGATCGGGGTAAGGTAAACGGGGTGAATGCCGATCCCCCATCAGTTAAAAAAATACCAAAATTGGCTCCGATCCTATACTGTGATCGGGATCGGGACATCCCTAACTTTATGCTAACCATTTATTCATTACTTTTAGCTTACTATTTCAACTGTTTATCTATTACTTTTAGCTCAAAAATTAGCTAACAATATTTCAACTGACTAAATGTGAACCATTTATCCATTCATTTTAGCTCACTAGCTACTGTATTTCAACCACGTATCCATTCATTTTAGCTATCTATTTCAACCATTTATCCATCATTAGCTAACTGTTTTAACTTCTCTGCTCATGTCCTAACTAGTTTTCGCACACTCTCAACATGTGGTTGTTAGGTGTTACAGCTCACTTAATATATGTTTTTTTTAATTGAAATCATAACTTCTGTGTTTTTAAACTAGTTGCGCTACTCCACAATCTCTCCACAAACTCCCTGACAACTGACAAAGGGTACAAATACCCGTGCTTGGAATTCACTGTCTCAGAGCGACCCTCCAAATTGAAAGCAATTCAGAAACAAGGGGGGTGGATTAATTGAGAGGACTGGGACACAGCCTCAAAATCCACTGAGAAACACTATAACACATCAGTACTGAGACTCATGGGACAGTGAAGACAGACCCATTAAATGCACATATATGTGTTTACATCCCTGCGCTAGAGCCCTCTTTGTAGCCGTTTATATTGACACACTTATACACATGTAGGTCTCACTCTTTATTGCTGTCTGTCTCACACATAAACACACACTAGCACACATGTGTCATCCATGGGCAAAGAGGCACAGAGACAGACAGGTCATTTTTAATTAAGATGTAATTAGCCGTGTTCCAGCTCCTCCAAACCCACAGAGGAAACACTGTGTGACCCATCTGTCTGCCCGTTTCTCTTTTGACACGCACACACGCACGTACGCACGCACGCACGCACGCACACACACACACACACACACACACACACACACACACACACACACACACACACACACACACACACATGCTCAATATAACCCTGTGCTTCTTCAGCAGATTGAGACTCAAATTAGTGGCCATGTTTCCTGAGGGCTCCTTTGTGACAAGAGTGATGGCATGTTTTAAAGGACAAAGGTCCCTGTTGCCTCACTATTTTGTCCTAGTCATCAGGCTCAGCAGAGAAAATGTGAGCCATGCTTTTGTCCAGTTGTTTTCAAAGATTAATCGATCAGTCGATTAGTTGTCAACTATTAACTTCATCGCCAACTATTTTGATAATGGATTAATTGGTTTGAGTCATTTTTTTATGAAAGAAAGTCAAAGTTTTCTGATTCCAGATTCTTAATTATTAATATATTCTAGTTTCTTCTCTCCTCTGTGACAGTAAACTGAATATCTTTGAGTTGTGGACAAAACAAGACATTTGAGGACGTCCTCTTGGGCTTTGGAAAACACTTGATCAACATTTTTCACCATTTTCTGACATTTTATAGACCAAACAACTAATGGATTAATCGAGAAAATAAGTAACAGATTAATCAACAACGAAAATAATTGTTAGTGGCAGCCCTTCTTAAATTGATATCTAGTTACTCACCAAGGCATGCATGAAGCCATATGGAATCAATAGACATGATAGCTACTTTTTTCGAACACAGAGATACAACTATACCAGATGTTTCATACGCTGTGTTTCATATATTAAGTATTACAGTGTAAAGTTTTCACATTCCACACATTCATCACAAAGCCTAACCCACTTACACATGAAGTATTTATCCACACATGCAGTAATTATCCATACAGACAAAAAGAAAATGCTGAGGCTTCTCCCTTTACTTTCATCCTCCCACCATTGCAATAAACAGGCTTTTGGCCTCTTTTTCACCCCATACTGCGCTTATTAGCACTCTGCTTTCTTCTGTCTTGCTCTCCCTCGCTCCATCAATTTATTTCTTCCCCTGCTAATGAATCAGCCCTTTTTTGTTTTGTCTTGGTTTTTTTCTATAGTCTTTAACATCATAATCTGATCAGCCTTTCAGCACCACACACACACACACACACACACACACACACACACACACACACACACACACACACACACACACACACACACACACACACACACACACACATTTTTAGTAAATACAGAAGGTAGTATACTATCTACTGTATGTGATAGCATTTTCAGCATTTTGTTTTTCTCTAATATTTATTGTGTGGGATATAGTTCTTAGTTCTTTTGATATCTGATGGGTCAGGAGGAACCAGGAGGATGATTAACTTTATACCTAAAGATATGTAACTGTAGTTATCTCTCCTCTCCTCCCCTAACTTCACGATTAGATGAAATTATGACATATAGATGCTTTACAATTCCAACACTTAGGCTACACAAGAAGGAATAATAATTATTTGCAATTACTATACCACTCACGGTAACAGGAGTAGCAGACGAAGAAAGAGGGAATGGAAAAGAATGAATTCTGTAGAGAGAAAGATAATAAAAAGGGCAAGGAAATAACAGAAGGAAGGGTGTGAGAGGTGTGAAAGAGGGGATAAACATGTGTGTGTGTGTGTGTGTGTGTGTGTGTGTGTGTGTGTGTGTGTGTGTGTGTGTGTTGTAGGGGTTGAATGGGGGTACAGAGTGATGACAATAGGGGCGATGGGATGGAGCCATCCGGATCCCTCTGTGTCAGCCGTCTACACATAATCACCTCTTAATTAAACACATTTAATCCTCCAAGCCACTTAGACTGAGAGAGAGAGAGAGAGAGAGAGAGAGAGAGAGAGAGAGAGCTGTGAGGGAGTGAAAGAGGCAGAGAGAAAAGGAGAGAGGGTGCTAGACAGATGGGACTTTTCAGAGGTTGATGATTGCACAAAACTGTTCTCCACCATGATTTGAGTTTTAGGGCTCATCCAAAAGTCTTCTAGGCAGTATGCAAAATGATGTTTACCACTTTGTCTAAGACCCACAGTAAAATGGCACACTTATAATGATGACAACATTATTGCCTTTCAATGGAAAACACATTCAAAATAGAATGTATAAAGTAAAAGCCATTTGAATTGTATCTAGAATTAAATTATCTCTGTGTGTTTTGAAATAATAATAACAAATAGCATTTATTCTGGAAATATATGTTTCTCCAGATAATACATTTGCTGCAGAGAAACAATACAGAACATACAGCAGTTTGCTATTCTTATCACTATAGTGAGAATGGGATGAGAATAGACTGAAAAGGTTCTGAGCCCTTTCCCTAATGAAGACAGCAGCCAAATCCTCATGTTTCCTTTCTGAGAATCTCCTTTTCTGCCTTCCACTCCTCTCCTGTGCTCATTTCATTTTCAAGGCAGACTTCTTTTTTTAATACCCTGTAAGAGATGAGCTAAAGGATAAAAGTGGCAGGATGTAAAGTCTAAGGCCGGCATATGTGTCAGAAAGAAAGGAAAGAGAGAGAGAGATGGGCAGAGAGCAGAAAAATCCAAGGAGAAAAAGTATTGAGGTCATGCAGCGGTTACAATGACTGAAACAGTTAAACAGGAAGACGAGAGGCCTTTTGTGGTTACAGAGGACAGCTGACGTGATGACGAGAAAAGGGGTTGACAGAGAAAAGTTGTTGGACAAAGTCAAAGAACAAGGTAATGGGGAGTGGAGAGAGACAGAAGGGAGGAGATGAAAATCAGATGAGGTTAAAAGAGACATATGACAATGACGTTACTGAGGCGTGCAATGGCAGAAACGGCAACAGAAGCTGGGGACAAGAGGGGGAGAGATGGTGCAGGTAAAGAAAGACGGAGACAGGGAGGTGAAAGGAGGCTGATGATGACAGTGAGCGGTGGGCGTGTCCAGTGTACGATGAAATAAAAAAAGGGAGGAATTGAAAAGAGAGGCAAGGCAAGAGCAATGTGTGAGAGAGTTGGAGCGCAAAGGAGCGAGTGATAGACAGAGAGAATAAAAGAGTGAGAGGAAGAGCTGGAGAAACGAAAAAAGAGAGGGTGAGGCAGGAAGGATGAATGGAGACAGAGATGGAGGGAACAGATAGAAGAGACAACATGCTGCTAGCTGTGAGGGGGACAGCTGGTCAGCTACTGCTCTGCTCTGGTGTGGAGAGATGCCCTGAGGACAGTCACCCTGCTCTACACACACACACACACACACACACACACACACACACACACACTGCATTTTTTAACACAACACAGAGCGGGATAAACAGTCTTACACACACATTTTGGCATGTTTTACTGTACAGATAGAGAGCAGAGATTGGGGGGGGGTCAAGAGGATGGCACAGGAGATGTGGAAGAAAGTAAAGAAATGGTGGGGAGATAAAGGAAAAGATTTCAAAGAATAATGGAAGGAAAGGGAAGGAGAATAAATCTCCACAGACTAAGGCACATAAAGAGTAAAAAAAAACATAAGATACAAAGAAGTGAGACAGTGAGAAAAAAAAGAGGGGGTTGGAGAGGCTATAAGGCGATGGGATGTAAATAAGAAAGTGAGGCAGGGGGGGAGGACAGAACAGATGGCAGCGAAGAAGAGTGAGAAGGAAGATGGAAAGCTGGGAATGCGATAACGCTCCCAGATCACTTATAGCTGATCTCAGCTGTGCCAACATTGCTTCTCATTGTAGCACTGACTGCAGCAGCACAGAGTAGAACAGAACAATTCTCCTTTCTTTGTTTCCTCAAATGACAGCGATTTCAGCACCATGGACAGCAACCCTAAAAACTGCCGGGACTCTACTAGTGAGGTTCTCCCTCAACTGGCTTTGCAGGAACTTTTCTGTGATACATTATTAGAGTGGGAAACCTCAAACCAAGTTGTTATCATCAAGAAAATCTTCTAAGGAAGCATGTGAACTGAAATCATAATGTTAAAGCTGCGGAAATCAGGGCCGTAGCTGCCATTGAGGACACGCGTTTTCATGTGGGGCAGGTTTATGCTCTATACAATATATACACAGTGGGTATTTCATAGACTGATACAAGTTGACTGAAGATACATTAATTTAAATAACCTCTTGGTCAAAAAAAATTGAAGGGACTTGAACCTCGGTGTTTCTAAAATTCTATGGCCCTGGCTGAAATAACATTTTAAGCCACTCTAGTGCCACAGCTCCAGCAATGGCACCGTCAGTCGGTCATTGTACCAGTTTGTTCAATATTGAAATATTTCCACTGTTGGTTGTATTGCCATTATTTTTCTACGGATCAGTGGTGCCCAGATGGTAAGTCTTAACTTTTGGGCATCCCTGACTTTTGCTTTACCGCCATCATGAGGTTCACATTAGTGGTTTTGAGTGAAATGTCTTTACAATTATTGAATGGATTGCAAATCTTCCTTCAGGATGAATTGTCCAAACTTTTGTGATCCCTTAACTTTTCATCTCACTACATCACCGTGTCAACATTTTGTCCAATATTTTGGTTTTTACCTGCAAAACTAACATTTTCCATCAGTCTCAGCTGTACTTTGGGTTAGTGCTAATTAGCAAATGTTAGCATGCTACATGTACTGTAGCACACTAAACTATATGATAGTAACCATTGTTAACATCAGCATGTTAGCATTGTCATTGTGAGCATGCATTTAGCTCAAAGCAGACTCTGTCATGTTTGAGACTATGTTCCATGCAAAATCCATTTAACACTTGCTCTCTTTCTTAGTTTGTCAAGCATAACCATGGAGACATGTTATTGAGCTACTCTAATGGAACCATTAGATGATTGATTTGTTGGCTTCATATTTTAACACATAAACCATTACAATGATAATACCCTACATGGCTTTCTATTATTGTACCAATGATTAGATTACCCAAACACAAATACAAACCATTGGAACTTGTGCCCTAGTTCTAAAACACTTTAAATAATGATGCCTTGGACTGTCTTAATAATGCACATGCACATAGGTACTGCTTTATTCAGCAGTTCTCAGAGGTAACCTTCAAACAAACGATGCCCCTCTGTTATGGAAGGAAAAGACTTCTGTGGGGCATATCTGAGCTGGGTAGACTCTTCTCCTCCGCTGGAGGTCTCAACTGAGATAGGAAAGGATTTGCATTTGTGGGGCATAATTTGCATGTTGTTGGCCTGTGAGAGAGAGAGGGAAAAGATGCAGAGAGAAAAATATAAACAACAGAGTGAGAGAGAGAGAGAGAGAGAGAGAGAGAGAAAGGAAGGTAGGTGGAGATGGAAGGAGGGGATATGTAAAAGAGGTAGAGCAGGAAAAGAAAAAGGAAAGTGAAGGAGTGTTTAATGCAGAAAAAGAGGGGAGGGCAGGCGACATTGGAGCAGGGAGATAGGATCGGTGTGACATTGAAATCAAAACAGGGAAATGAGTATCATGGGAGCCTGCAGGACGGGTGTTAAGTGAAAAGACGTACTATAGGCAGAGTGGCTTGTGTGTGTGTGTGTGTGTGTGTGTGTGTGTGTGTGTGTGTGTGTGTGTGTGTGTGTGCGCGCCCAGGAGTGTGTAAGCATCTGTGAGGGAGAGAGAGTGTTTGTTTACATCTGTGCGCCCTTGATTTTTTCACTACAGTGCCACATGGGGCCAGTGCCAATTATATCTGCACTGAGCTCGTCAACGACACCCCACCAGAGAGACAGAGAGAGAGAGACGGAGGGAATGGAGTGAAACAAATCAAATATGGTTTAAGAATATGTGAGTATATGCATGTGTGTGTGTGTGTGTGTGTGTATGTGTGTGTGTGTGTGTGTGTGTTGTTGTTTAACTATATTCGTGGGGTCCAAAAACCGGGAATACAGTATACTTGTGGGGTCCGGACAGCTCTGTGGGGCCAAAATGCTGGACCCCACAACTTTAAAGGGCTGTTTGAGGGTTAAGACTTGGTTTTAGGATTAGGGTTAGAATTAGGTTATGGTTAGGTGAGGGTAATGGTTAAGGTTAGGCATTTAGTTGTGATGGTTAAGGTTAGGGTAAGGGGCTAGGGAATGCATTATGTCAATGATGGGTCCCCACAAAGATAGTGAGACGCACTATGTGTGTGTGTGTGTGTGTGTGTGTGTGTGTGTGTGTGTGTGTGTGTGTGTGTGTGTTCATACAAGCATGAAAACATGCTCTCATGCATGAACATACTGTACAGCTTGTACATCAGGTGGCCAACTTGTCTTCTTATCCAGTTACATTATTACCATTACGTCTGAATGACTGACAGGACCCCAGATCTCCCTACCAATCCATCTGCTGCTTTATGGGAGTTTTCATTCTAATTAGGGCCCGACGGGATGTGCATGTGGTCCAGCAATGACTCATCCTGACCTTGCTGGCCTTGTGATGGCTACTTTGGCACCTACTGTGTAGACCGAACCTCAACTCCCGGCCTCAGACAACCAGATTTAATATTGCAGAACAGAACACATTTTATGGGATCACAGAAATGTGTTTAACCAGACCTGGCAGCTGTAATACATCAACACAGATGCCAGTGCACATGTGCCTTACAGTAATATAACTGTAAACAAGCAGCAATCCACAACTTATAGAATACAGATATCAACTGTAGACTCACAGTTGATAATCTGAAAGTATCTAAATGATAATTTTGTGTGTGAAAATTAGTCCGCCTAATGTTTAATAATAGTAGGGCTCTAGGGATGGCAATGTACCACTTTGGTCCAACTTGAAATATCTCAACGACTATGGAATTGATTGGCATGAACCTTTGTACAGACATTCGTGGTCCCTTGATGATGAATCCTACTTATTTATCTGACTCTGAGATGGGAGATTGTTAGACACACCAGCTGATGTGGTTCTTTCACAAGAAAAAGACTGCAGCACAAGCACACAGTAAACCTGCATATTTTTAGTTGAGTAATAGTCTCCAGCATGTCAATCTTATTTGTTCACATGTTTTTCTTCTAATATCTTATTTTATTAGACTAAATCCTCTTCTCCCAATCTCAGTAGACCTTTGTGTGTTCTATCCTGCTTTTTCCTATTTGACTCCTGCATCTTTGTTTCTTTCTCTCAACCTTCATATGAGCCTTGCAATAATCTATTATTGTCTGGCTTGGAGAGGAGAAATATGAGTCTGCATTTCCCTTCTCTACATCAACTTCTCCATTTCTCCCCCCTCAGGCCAAAGTGTCTGTATCTCTCCCTCCATCCAAACTATACTGACACAGCCAAAACCACTGAACATCCAAAAACACCCTTTTTAAATTTCTCACTTACACATTTGTCTGAGTTGCAGATATGTTCAGGACTTCTTGATGATATTTGCATCATTAAAAAGTTTGGCTTTTATTTTCTCTCTTATTTGGATGAGTCTGCGATACCCATCTTGAAAGTTTATGTGATATTTTTATGTCTCTGACGCATTTAGGGCAGTAAAGATTTGATTCATGAAGCCTTCACACTACCAGATATACAGTGGGATTGAGAAATCCCCCCTGATTTTTAGGATGGGTAAATCAGGTGTAAGTCAGGCTGATGATCCTCCGGTGCATCGCTAGCTTTACTCTCCCACTATCTCTTTTCCCGTCTCAGTCTTCCCCTTTCCAGTTCCCTCTCATTAGCTGCCTTAGCCGCCTGCCCTTTTTCAGCTCACAGCCCTGCTTCCCTCGAGGTCTCTCTCTCTCTCTCTCTCTCTCCTCTCTCTCTCTCCTCTCTCTGTTTCTGTGTTTACTCTCATCTCTCAGTGCCCTGCTCTTGTATATCCCCTCTTCTCTCCTTCTTTCGCTCTCTCTCTCTCTCTCTCTCTCTTTAAGTCATAGCCTGAGTGTCTGCAGACTGCCTCCTTCATTTTCTTACTCAACTCTAAAGCCACCCAGAAATGATCACAGAGCAAGAATAAATAGACCTGATGTGTTTTTAGGAGTTCAAGAGTTGAATTGCACTGAGTTGAAAGCAAACTTTTGGGGTTACAGGGACAAAAACCTAAAGGCAACATGATAAAAAATACACAGAGAAAAACAAAAATAAAACATGTAAGTAAAGATAGGGAGTTAGTTGAAAACAAAATCTTGTGACACATGAAAATGAAGAATCTACTGTAAATTGGGTGATGTAAGTAAAATGAAAATAAAACATTAAACCATATTGCACCAGTAAACAATCAGAAAAAAAGCATGAAAGCAAAAGAAAACGATTCAACAAGCAAGCGCATGGAAATGGATGGTGCCGCTCTATTTATCCTAGTTCTGTGATGATCTGTTGCTGAAAGTCAACCAACTCTCAGAGGAGGAATCACCAGAACAGGCTTATTAATAAGCCAGGGCAGCGACAGATTACGGCTTTAGTGAGCCCCCAAAACAATGACTGAGACTGACAAACAGAGAGCCACGGTCAGACAGACAGAAGGTCACTGTTTGAATGGAAATATTGGCCGATCAAAAGTATACTCATGAATGCAAACTTCCAGGTCAGCACATAGTAATACTGATGGACACATGGGGCCCTATCTTGCACCCGTCGCAGCGCAAAGCCCAACGCAAGTGTCTTTGCTAGTTTTAGACCGACGCAGTTGTCAATTTCCCGTCCAGCGCCCACGTCGTTTCAATTCAATTCAATTCAATTCAATTTTATTTATAGTATCAAATCATAACAAGAGTTATCTCAAGACACTTTACAGATAGAGTAGGTCTAGACCACACTCTATAAAGCCCCAACAATTCCAATAGTTCCCCCGTTTAAAAAGCAAATGCACCTGCGCCCATCTGTGCGCCGCCCATGGGCGTGCTGGTCTTACAAGAAGGTGTGTTCCGGTGCGTATTGCTATCTTGAGGCAGCGGAAAGTGATTGCGCCATTGACCAACAAAAACCTGGTCTAAAGTCAATAACGCAGCATTTCATTCGCGCACACTAAAAAAAAAAATAAAAATTAAAAATTACAATGTCAAATAGTATTATGATATGATCTGCTCGCGCGCTTTCACTTCACGTAAGAACAGATCAGTTTCTTCTCCTGAAAATCTCTCCTTCCTGCTCAGCAAATCCGCCATCATAACAGCAATGCGCCAAGGTCCAAACGCGCCTGGTTTTTAAAAGGAATGGGAGATGACACTCTGATTGGCTTATTGCATGTTACGCCCAAAACACACCTATGATTAATTAAGACACTAAGTACAACCCTTTTGAACCATGCGCCCGGCGCACGGACCCTTTTTTCCGCCATTAAACTAGCAAAAATGGATTTGTACGCGCCCTAAACGCACCTCCGCCAGGCGCTTCACGCCGTGCACTTAGATCGTTAAAATAGGGCCCATGGACATGAATTGGAACGGATTCCAGTAGTCTTTGACACTGATTGACAATTAATTCAAAAAGGATTGAGTATCTAGATTTATATTCCCCGCAGTGTGATGGGGGCTGTATTACAGCATGTTGGGAAATACAATTTACAGAAAATTCAACTGAAGATTTAACTGAATAGATAAAATGTCTGGGGTTGAGTTGGTGTTTCAACTGGCAATCTTAGTAATTCTAAAATCCTGGCTGTTTCCTTCACTAGACACTCCTACTGTCCTCTTTTTTTTCATTTATTTTACTTATCTTATTCAGTAAAATACACAGATATACAAAAATCTTGATGAACAGCATCAGACAGACAGTCGACTGACTATTGTCTACTGATTGATCCTATGAATGTATAGATTTAGAAGATCATGCCATGTGGATCTCTGGGCTTTGTCTGGGTGAAGTTAGACCCCTGCAGCTGCTATAGAGGACATGTTTATAATGTGTACAGCATGCATAATGGACAGTAGAGTATCTCCAGGCACAGCTGTACGGTTATGTACATGCATGTGTATGAAGAGTGAAGATGCTGAGGGTGTTTGCATGCTTGTGGCTGTGCGAGCATTGATTCAGTGCGGTGGGGGGGGGGGTTGTTTTCTCCCAGTCATTTGAAGGACACCAGACCCCGCTCTGCTGCAGCTCCACGTGCTAACAGCCCCCCTAAACACACACACACACACACACACACACACACACACAAACACACACACACACACACACACACACACACACACACACACACACACACACAAAGCAAGTGTGGATATACAATTTCGTAAACTGCAGCTCAATAGAAACAAATGATGGCACACATTGGCAAGACATTGTCATTGTGTGCTGTCTTATTGCGTGGGGTTGTGTGTGTGTGTGTGTGTGTGTGTGTGTTTATATAAATACTGGGGGTGGCAAGTGAGGCTGAGGGGGGCTGTGTTGTCTCTGTCACCTCCTCCGCCTCCAGCCTTCCTGAGGGTCAACCATTATGGATTGACACATTTTTACACATTTTGACCTTAAAAAACAGTTGTGTGTGAGTGGGCGGAAGCCTGTGCAGCCATGGGATTGCATGTAGTTGTTGATGTAAATGGGTTTTTTCTGTATCCATTGTAAGATCACCAATATGTTCCACGAAAATAGTGGAATTAACTTCATGTCGGAAGCAAAGCAAAAGAGTCATAGGTCTATTATACCCTCTAATATAGGGTGTAATGTATGACACATTGAATAGGAAGCTTTCTGTTCACTATGCATGTGTGCAAAAGCACTTGTCCTGCATGTTCAAGAGGATGGCATTTTTATGTGTAAGGAGCAATGAGTGGCGAGGCAGTTCAAAGGGAGAATGTGGATTTCATGGATGTGAAGAGTGTGTGAATGTGTGCGTGTGTGTGTGTGTGTGTGTGTTTGTGAATGTGTCTGTTGGATGCTGATATGAGCCGCTGCTGAGCCCCTGAGTGAGGTGCAGTGCGTGGCTATACATTAATATGGCCCGGATTAGCCCCAACTGCTGCAGGCTCACTGATAGTATTACTGTTATGGAGCGGCTAGGAGGGATCGGGCTCCATTTTGGCTCCGTTATTCTGTCATAATGAGGCATAACCCGTCTCATAGAGGACTCAATGGTTTCCTGGTTAATGCATCAGGCCAAGGATAGCACTTGTGTTGACTATGACGGAGGGGGGAGGGAGTGTGCGAGAGAGCAGGGAGAAAAAGAAAATCTGCTACCAAAAAAAGTACATTTAAAGGACAAACTGACTGTTCCTTATCAGTAGAATGTCATTTTTATAGTTTCTGTCTGACTGCCTGCTAAGATTTAAGTAACATTTTATAATCAGTATTTTTAAGACAATTTGTTTGTTGTCTTAAATTCTGTGTATGCACTAAAAGTGTTAGTGTTATGTTTATATCACTGTTTGGGTTTTTACCCAAACTACGCTTATTTTTACATTATACCGTAAGACTGTCACAAATGTATTGTTAGTTGTACATAGGGCTGTGCCGAATAGTTCTAAGCTTCCTTCATTACCTTAACATTCAAATTCCAAATCAACATTTGTATGTTTTCCTTTTTTGCTTGTCTATTTATTCTGTTTAAACCCGGTACTTCTGCATAGTTGCAGTAAAAGATTAGGCTATAATAATATATTTGGTATTATACTATTTGTAGAATTAGATACCAGTGGCTGCGTAGGATCGTTTCCAACTTGTGTGATCCAAACATTTCCAATAACTCCAGATCGTTGTTTCTGTCGTAGCATAATGTAATGTTGCTATAAGCCTAAGGGTGCAATTATTATTTCATCATTATTTTATGCCCTTAATGGATTAGCCCGCTGCCCAGTGGCAGTTCTAGACCATTTTAAATGGGGTGGGGAGATTCAGGCTGGAGCCACATGCGATTTTAGGGCTACCAACTATATTAACCCTTAGAGACCCATTTTTTTCTTTTTTTGGGGGGGGACAGGGGATCTTTAGTGGAAGATAGCAGGTCAACAGTATATGCAACATAGAAGTGGTATACGTCATATAAAAGCTGGGAACCTGAAGATGAATTTGAGACGCAGCTCAGCGCAGTTCAAAGCTCAAAGTTTATGATACCAATATCTTCACTCGAGCTTAAAATATTTACCACACACCGGCCCCCTCCAGAACTGCCACTGTTGCTGCCCACATGTATTAATTTTGCAAAACTGACGAGTTATATTTATTTAAGAAAGTTGATTTAATACAAAGAATCCGATGAATCACAAATTGAGGATTCTGTTTGTGTTTTACTGAAAACTGCAAAGAATACACATACTAACAATCAGTAACAAATAGTGGCATGTAAGTTTAAAAATAGCTGGAGTAGACACTAAAACTGGTACCTCTTTCATACCACCTTACCAGGGTTGGGCTAGGTTTGTCTGATCAGGGTTCAACCCTATTTTTGGAAATTCAAATCAAGCCAGTCTACATGGGTATATCCCTGGTCATGACAATTCAGAGCTCACCTGGGTCAACCTGGGAGCAATGCGTAACAATTACCTTAAGTGCTAGAAATGGGCGGGGCTTTCACGTCATATTCAGTGAACAGCTAACATTACACCAGTCCATCTGTATACCAGCAGCACTAATGTTTTGTAGCTACTTGAATCTGTTTTTGTACAGCAGACTGTTCGGAAATTAATTGAACCGCTCCGCTCTACTGTTATTGAAGCTGCCTGTGAACTAGTTTTATACAGTCTATGTTGAAAACTCAGCGTAAAGCACAGTGAGACAAAATGTATGTTGTTGTTTTTTCAAAGTGTGCGGCGAACATAGGCGGCGACCTGTGACGACTGACCCAATGTCATTTCCAACCAATCACATAATTTGTCCCACCCCAGCTGTTAGCGACCCTGGTCGTGCGCAATTCACGTTGAAATCGGCCCTAGTCTACCCTGATCAAGCCCACCTCGCTACCTGGGTCGCGGAGCCAAGTGGATCGAGGAGGGTTAACCCATTTAAACACACATTCAACCTGGGTATAACCCTGATTGAGCCATTGGTGTGAAAGGGGTATGGGTCAGAACTACCCCTTTTCTTGGGTGCTGGTCAAAGTTACCCATTAGTGCCTTGGTGCTTTATTGTCCAGAGTTTGGTCAATTTTGTACCAGGGATTGAAACGACATAAAGTACATTGTACATAATATCAAACAAAAAAGCATATTTATTGTGATTGTGATAGGATGGTGATGCATCTCTGTATGACAGCGTTTTGTGAGATTTTTCAGTCGGATCGACCCATGTGCCATCCAGCTGGTTAATTGCCTTTGCTCTACACCACTCTGTGAATCTGTACATGTGTTCTGTCATGTTCGACAGAACGTCATTTTCCACAATCAAACCAGTAATCTTGTACAAGCTCAATCCTACGATTACAAGCTTAAAGATGATATCAGATGAAGGGGAAGTGCCTTCTGGAAACCTTGTATCTCCATGAAAAGACTAAAGGCAATTCAACTACACCATACATCATTTGGCTTAGTCCTGCAGCCATGGAACTTTTTGTCAGTGACTGGGAAATAAACCGTTATAGGAAGATTAAAGGTGCCAGGTTTTCACAGGACATTACTGATTCATAACCACAACTGTAAAACCAATAAGAAGTAACAGACGATAATGTGTCTTTGATAACCATGTCTCCTTCTGTCTGGGAAGGTTGCTCCCACTGTGAGTGTAAATTGATGTAGTTATCACTAAAGAAACAGTGGCTAAGCTGGACTCTGCATGGCAGCTTTGTGTGTGTGTGTGTGTGTGTGTGTGTGTGTGTAAGCTAAGCCAAACAATGCTGTAACATATCTGATTGAAATCAGTGTCACATCGGAAAGCTCTTGGAAAGCAGCATGGGAGTCCACACACACATACACACACACACACACACACACACACACACACACGCACACACACACACACACACACACACACACACACACACACACACACACCAACACACACGCACACACACACACATACCCACACGCACACATGCATATGAAACAAGGAACCAACCACAACAACCAGCACACACCTTAACAATCTAAAAACCCACATGTGAGCACTGCACATTAATATGACAGCACATGTAAATGGCACACACACACACACACACACACTCTTTTTCTCTGTCAAGCATATACACACACAACACACACTGCCACATCACATCACATCACGTCATTTCAGAGAGCACGTTTAACCTAATCACACTCAACCATGCGTGATCCTCAGAGGGAGAGTCAGGTCTGTTATGAGTCGATGTGCTGTGTAACGGCCACAGGGTTTAGAAAGCACAGACCAGCAGCCTGCTTTTAATACACACACAAACACACACTTCAAACTCACATGACAAAGACCTGTGTAGGACGACAGGCGAGGCGGACATGTTAACAGACGAGGAGGGAAGCCAAACAGACAAGACTGCAAGGCAGAATGAGTGACTAATTGTGGTTCATTTCTGTATCACTAACCTGTGAGCGGACACACATCCGGCTGCAGCGCCGACGTCAGATCAGATTTGTCCCATGACACCTCACAGGGATATGTTTTTTTATGGTTTTAGTGGTTGCTGTGATTCAGTGCCTACCTGTTGGGAGATAACAGTGGTGAGACGGGAACCTAATGCATGAGCAGGGGAGTCATATTTGCCATATTAAGAATGAGTACGGTAATATCTGTAAATATTTGAAAACAGATTCTGACAGTAGTATGGAGCTTCCTAAATTCGTATTGCGGTTTGAAAACATTCAACATTTAAAGTTGGGTCCTCCTTCCCAGGCTAATCGAGGGTTGCGGTGCTCACCAGCGGGCAAAAGCTAACCCCAGATTCACACTCTTTTTGGAAGGAGCTTTTGTAGTTTGGCTATTCGCCTCGCTGTATTTGTTTTTTTTTCGGTGCTGTGTGCCATTTCCGTATCTTCTTGGATGCATGTTTACGATCTGGCATATTTTTATAGAAGTTGACGCCCAGAAATGTCCTGAACACAGCCAAATAAGAAATTTAAAGGGGTTCTGCTAATAAAGACGCACACTTCAAGTGAGTCATAAGTGATGATTGAGAGGGATTGTTTTTCTATGAGTCTATACATTTGTTTTTGTTCCCCTGCCCCCTTTGGATTGTCCAAACACAGAGTGCAGCCACATGTTTTTTTGTAGGTTTTATGTAATGTCTGTTTAATAATCAGCATACAATTAAGATTTTTTTACAATGCATATGTCTGTAATACAGTTTTGCTAAGAGCCTACTGCTCTCTGCCTTTATAAGGCAGTATTGACCAGTTGGGTTAATTAGTGTCATAGCTATTACACTAGTTAGAATCAATCATGTGTGTGTGTGTGTGTGTGTGTGTGTGTGTGTGTGTGAGACAGACATGGTGAGATTGTCAAATGACAAAGTGAAGCCATATACCGCTGCCTGTCCACTGTTGTGCAAGTGACAGATATTTATCTAAATGCAGCGGGACGAGAGAAGTGCTCTCTCATCTCTCTCTCTCTGACACACACACACACACACACACACACACACACACACACACACACACACACACACACACACTACAGAGACTCTCTGTAGCTTTATATATGTCATTAAAAACAAATATCTCTCCTAATTGAATCATTAATCCACACACATTAACTTAATCCCACACTGGCTGTCATTCAGACTTCTCCCTTCCTACTGACTGTCACTTTTTCACGGTGCTCATCTTCGTCCCAACACTCTCGCCATATGTTGGAACACACTGCTGCAATCCCTGCCTGCCAATTACCGATCTGCAACACAAGGACGAATCAACACTACATTATTTATACCTCCCATTAAACTGTAATCTGCGTCTGGATAATCAGCAATTTGACAGCGTCCTTGTATTAACACCTGCAAATTATACGCACATGTAGGCCTACTGTAATGTCGCCATTCTGTTCATGTTGTGATTTGATTTTAATTTTTCATAAATACTCTTGAAGCCAGATTGGAAAGTAGCAGGTCTTTCAATACAACATGGTAGAGGTGATGTCATTGCTTTATCTTCTTACCTATTGCAGCTCTGACTTCTGCTTAGAAACACAGTGTAATGGTCTTTTTCTGTGTCACTTTTTCCCACAAACTTCTGTGAATCATCAGGCACCAGGGACAAGAACTGCTGTGATTGTGATGTTTCTACCTGTGGTAATGTCATTTTATTAAACTTGTTGACTAGATGGGCATTAATCACACAGATAAATGACAAACACAGAATAAACGTATATGTTTAGAAGTATGGCTAGCCCTTTGAGCAATAATTCCAGATCCTTGATATCAGACATCGGGTTCCTCCACTAGTTGCCTCTTGGTCAGTTCTAGTTGTTGGTCAGTGACACCTGTTTATATTATTTGGGTATTTGTTGTACTAGTTCAACAAAATATTTTACTTGTCACTTTTTTTTCAACAACTAGGGGAACATTTGTCTAACGAATTACAGCAGAACCCTTAACTAGTGATGCCGGGCAGCATACTAATAGCACCAAAGTCCAAACTAGTCAGCTCTTTGACGCACTAGTGGTCCTCTGGACCGAACTAGTAACGCTAAAAGTCCTACTAGTTAAACTCATGGTCCCCAGAGGTTGAAACCTGGTGACTGTGGGAACCCCTGATATATGGCAAGCCCTTTGAGCATATGGAATAAATGCTCAAAGGGCTTGCCATACTGACATTTCCTTTAGCGCCACCAGCAGCTCAAAGTCTTCACTTACCCAGTGAAATATTTTAACATGTACTATGGATTGGAATACAATTTAACACGGATGTTAATGCCGCACTCAGGATGAATTGTAAACACTTGGTAATATCTTAACTTTTCATGTAGCGCCATCATCAGGTCAATACCTGACACCTGTCCAATACTTTGGTTTATGACCAAATACCTGAAAAACTATGAACAATTCGATAAGCCTTAGCCTTTGTGTTTAGTGCTAATTAGCTAATGCATGCAAGCATGTTAACACACTATCTCAAAACGGTGAATATGGTAAACATTATACTGTACATGTTAAACATACATGTTAGCATGCTGACATTAGCATTTAGCTCAACGTCCAACTGTGCCTGAGTACAGCCTCACAGAGCAGTTTGTATGGCTGTACACTCTTAATTTTGTTTTGAAGACAAAAGGCAATCCAAAAGTTGATAACACACTTTAATTACAGTAATGTCACCTGTTGCTCTGTTGTAGTTCCTGAAATCCCACTGCACAGCTACAATATACTGTGTAATTGAACAATATCCACTTACCACAATTGCCAATTTTTGCCCTGGCACTTTCTCTGTGTTTGCTGAAAATGGGAAACTCTGCGTCAATTTATCATTGGCGGGTTGCAGAAAGTGGTTCATGTCAGTCTGGCCTTTTTATTTGCTGACACAAAATCAATTTTTGGAAGTGCTCCACTCTCTCTCTCCACTCAGAAATTACAATGTGCAGTTTCTTTTAAAGAGTGGTCAAATTCTGAACACCTTGCGGTCAAATCCTATTTCCTTTTTTATAAAAAAAGATGGTGATGTTTTGGGGTGGCGTTATCTGTAACGTAGAGAAGCAAATGGAATTCTGTAATTGCCGCACTGACTTACTGCTGTCACACAGAAGGAATCGGCACTGTTGCTGCTGGAACACTGAGACAGGGGATTTGTTAACTTTTTATAACACAACCATATTTAATGTGCATCGAGGCGTTCCTGCTTGTGCGTGTTCTGCATGAAAGAGTGGGAAGCAAAAAGAAAAAGAGATTTAATAATCACAAAAGGACAGATGATGAGATAGCGAGGGAAGGCACAGTGCAGGGTGGAAAAGGTTGCGAGAAGTGATGGAGAGATAACAGAGAGGCGGAGAAAAAAGAAACGAGATGGCAAGGAATAGTGAGAGAAAGAGATAATCAGACGGACAGAGAGAGGATAAGGGACCAACAGAGAAAACAGTTCCCTGGTGACACTGCTCTATTGATCTTAGCTTGTTGCTTAGAGATTGTCTCTTTGAGACTGAGCCTGAGCGCTGACACAGCCATCACAATGCATTATGGGGGATCAAAGGGAGGCCAGTGTTGGCCACCATGCAGGAGCTGATGCCTAAGGGTGGGGCGGGGGGGAGGAAGAGAGAAGAAGGGATGAGAGAATGAGAGGAGAAACAGAGGAGGAGGAAACACCCTGCTAAACAGGATTTTCAATCACAGCCTGTCATCCGCTGTGCCATCTCAATCGTTCACCATCGTACAGGAGAGATGTAGGGGGAAGGAAGATTAGAGGTGGAGGGGAGGCAAGAGTGAAGACATGAGAGGGGAAAGGAAAGTAGAGCACGAGAGAGGAAGTAAAGGAGTGATAGCTAACATGCCAAAAATAAAGAGATATTGGAGAGAGAGTGCAACGTGTGTGTGTGTGTGTGTGTGTGTGTGTGTGTGTGTGACAGATGGAGGCAATAGGGTGGCGATGAGGTGAGAAACATGGTGGGACTCGGGGAGTGAAACTTGAAAGAGAAAGTGAGAAGGATGAGGAGAGGCAGGAAGAACTGGATCCAATAAGGAAAAGCATATTTGTGTGCGTGGCTCCAAAAAAAACCTTCTTCTTCTTCTTCTTCTTCTTCTTCTTCTTCTTCTTCTTCTTCTTCTTCTTCTTCTTCCTTTCACTGCTCATTTCAATCATTTCATGGTTTCTATCTATATTTTGTCCTCTGTCTCTGTCCATCTCTCCACCCAGTGTGCAAAATGTCACTGGACAGCCAACATGTGCTGGCTGCACACTGAGAGAAATGTCAAGCATGGTAAAACCGCTGACATCTCAATACGCGTGCGTATGTGTGCTATATTAAGTGTCTTGTGTGTGTCAGTATATAAGTCATGCTGCTGCAAGACTTGTGGCATTTTAACATGCAGCATGTATGTGAGCAAATAGTATCCTATACAGTGACATATGGCTTTCATCTTATCTTTATTGTGCTGTTTACTGTGTGCTGTCTGTCTCTTACATGCTGTTGCAGATTGCTTGTGAATATCTTGCACATCAAGTGGCTGATGGCCAGAGCTGGGCAATATATCATATTATATATATGACACTAAATATCGTCTTAGATTTGGATATCGTAATATCGTAATATGGCATAAGTGTTGTCTTTTTTCTGGTTTTAGAGGCTGCATTACAGTAAAGTGATGTAATTTTCTGAACTTACCAGACTGTTGTAACTGTTGTTCTATTATTTGCCTTTACCCACTTAGTCATTATATCCACATTACTGATGATTATTTATCAAAAAATCTCATTCTGTAAATATTTTGTGAAAGCACCAATAGTCAACACTACAATATTGTTGCGGTATCGATATCGAGGTATTTGGTCAAAAATATCGTGATATTTGATTTTCTCCAAATCGCCCAGCCCTACTGATGGTGCTATTTGAATGTTTATATTTAGGGCTTGGAATATGAGATATGGAAGAGATATGTGAGTTAGATTAACAACAGGTTAAGTCTAACATTAGTTTGTGTTTAGCCTTCACATTGAGATTCGAATTAGGATTGTATCAGGGTTAAAATTAGCCAAGTAGAGAGAGTTACTGTAGATTTAGAGGTTTTGTAATCAGTTGGATTTCCTCACAAGTTCACTTATATATATTCTTGTGTTGCATGTATGTATGCCTGAGCTTAGCGCAGCCATGCGGCACAGTGTGAGTGTGTTTCATAACATACCCCGAGGTGGTACACTTCACCCAGTCCGTCTCCATCAATATCAGGCTGAATCACATGTTACAAATGTCAAAGTCTTGACCTTGGCATATGAAGTCACAACTCTTCCTCATCGTCTCGTCGTGATATTTTGGACGGTGAGTATGAAGTGGTATTGTTTGGAAGTAAAAATTCAAATCAAACGTATAGTCAGTCGTAGCTCAGAGAAGATTTAAACCATCAGCGGGGAACGTTGTGGCATTGAGAGTACAGTTGTAGTGGAGAAACGCAAGTCGCTTAACCTCTACTTATTTCAGTGGAGCTGGCCACACTGTCTGTGCTGGGTAGCCCTCAGGAGTGTAAATAAATATTACAAAAAAGGCCGACAATGTCCGGCACAGGTCACTGAGCTCAATGTGTGTCATCTGCTTGTTGGATTGTGTCGACACGGTTTGACACCAAACCAATTACAATACATATATTTTTACTGGTAACAACTCGTTCCTTTGGAACTTAGCACCTCCCAAGACGATTGTGATTGATTTTAAGAAATGCAAACAACCCAGGGCGTTTCTTTCTCCTATTCTAGAATATTGCTGTGGTGTAGCCAGACATTACTCCACAGTACTGTGGAGTAATGTCTGGCAATGCGAGACTACACCTTAAGTGGATAGACATAAAGAATGAGCTGCTCAAGGGAAGGTAGTAAATCCAACTAGACTGTGTTGTGTCAGACAATAAGAGCATAAAGAAAACGTTCTCACGAGGTGTATGTGGATGACGGTTTATTAAAACCAGACAATTGCATTGATAATGCAAATTTCAGTCTGTCAAGCAAACTGTGAACTCTGACTTGATGCTATTTCCTCACGTAGTTTAAATGGTACTGTATGAAGACAGAAGAAAGTAATAATGAAGGTTAATTCTTTTCACTGACGAGTCCAATCTGAGCTAAAAGGATGACAGGTTACCCATCAGAAATTTTTCACAAAGACATTTTTACGTTATAGCAGGAGAAGCCCAGGTGTAAATAATAACAGGTGTGCAATTGTCAAGCTCTGGCATTGTGTACACTGGCTCACCAGCGTGGTCAACTTTCCACTTCAATAGAAAAGAGACATTATTAATGTAATTTGTTGGACCTGTGCTTCTCTTGATAGGACAACGTCTATTGTTTGTGTCAAAAAGGCTGCGTTTTTCACAGTAGCATTTTTGACTTGTCATAGTAGGAATAGCACAGGTGTTACAATACTGATATCATAATGATGCTCTATTCAAGTAGTAAAGGTGCATTGGCAACGATTGTGTATGTTTCTTGCCTAAACTTTATTCAAAAATAGCAACTACGAAATGTCACGCCAGCTAGTGTATTCTGCATCATTTCATATTGTATTCTGATTGGTTGGTTCATAGACATGGGTCATAGCAGCAGTCAATTTCTGAATTTTGCAGCAGGCTGTCTTTGGTCGCCAAAGCTCCAAATCCGCAACGGTTTTCTCACGACTCAACTATTGTTTCAGACAGCCAAAACCCTCAAAGTGTAAAGGGGTCTCAAGCCACAACAGTGTGACAGTGAGCCAGTATGCACAGGACCCTGACACTGAAGCAGCCAAATGGAATTTAGCCATCATTATTAAATTATTTACACCGGTGTGTTTCCTACTGACCACATTTCAAAATGTCTTCTTTTTCTACATCTCTCTTTTATATACAGATATATTGTGAACCTATCATTTTAGTTGACTTTAGCTTGTAAAAACTTTAACTGTTGTTAAAAAGATATACATCATTTCTTTCACAGTGGTAATTTGGATTTTTAATCTGTCTCAGACCCCAAACTGCTGCCGTGGTTCGGGCTCGGGTTGGGTTTGGGCTAGTCTATATCAACAGCGTTTCATTTTCGGGATTGTTCAGGTGCTGCCGGAAATTCCGCCGGATGTCCCTCATTTCGGCCATATGTCCATCACCTTCCGCTTTCTTTGTGTTGGCATTCTAAACTCCGGTCGATTTCTGAGGACTATGGTTAACTGCTCCTCAGATCTCTGCAGGGTAAATCCAGACAGCTAGCTAGACTATCTGTCCAATCTGAGTTTTCTGTTGCACGACTAAAACAACCTTTGAATGTACATATGGTCCACCAAAACAAGTTCCTTCCCGAGGCTATTTTGCAGCGGCACCGTGGCTCCGTCCGGCTCTTAGTGCCACCCAAGACTATTGTGATTGGTTTAAAGAAATGCCAATAAACCAGAGCACGTTTTTCTCCCATCCTGGAATACTGTGTGGACTAGCCAGACCCTCCTCCGCAGCGCTGTGGAGGAAGGTCTGGCAATGCCAGACTAGGCTTGGACAGAAACTATGCAGGTTCATGTAGGGTTTGGCCTGATTTTTTGGGCCCAATCATAGCTCAGGAACAGGACCACTGACTCACTAGAGCTCAAATAAATCCAACATTTTTACACTATTTGTAAATTTGGAACAATGGCCAGCCGTCTGGGGGGCGCAGTATGTTAGTCAATATTCCATTAATGCTATGTCTATAAGCTTGGTATGAGCAGCCAAGTCAATCCATCATCTTCTGGATCCCAAACCCCAACACAACAAGGTAACATACTGCACAAAGCCTCGCTGGTCCTCAACCTGAGCAGAGGTCTTATCAGCAAGAGTAATTGAAAACACCTGTGTGGGTGTTCCGAACCTAGTCTCTTTAAAGAATGAGGATGTCATTCATAAAAGTGAGAGCAAACCATCTCAGCAGTCTGGATTATTTTTAGTCTGGTGGCCCTCATTTCACACTACCTAAGGGATAACAGCGCATGAAGAGAGGGGACGTGTAATTATTTCGAGGTGGCTAGACCCTTACATCCTCCCTTTCTCTCTTTGTCTCTGTCTCCTTCCCGTCTTTCTCCAAGGGGGACAGGGAGAGGATCCAGCTGCCAAAGTATGACAGATTCCACAAATCACTGCCTTGGGGTAGCAGAAAGTGGGATAGAGGTAGGCTGAGAAACTGATGGGCAACAGAGAGGTGTATGGACATATTGCTCACTAATAGGGGAGGGTAATTTTAAAAAAGATGAAAAATAGAACATGATTGGGAGCATATCAGAGCAGTTGGAATAATAGTTATGCATGAAGTGTTTTTTTTTTTTACTTTCTAAAGTGATTAGTTGACAAGTTGATTTTGGAAACATGCGTACAACATTAAAAAGAGGGCAGATTGCTTCTCTGCGAGAAGACACCGCTGCTGGATGGAGTGATGTAGTATTCTGCTACTTTCTCACTCTCATGTCATCCGTTTCTCTTTTGAAGCCATCTGCTCCCTCTGTTTCTCTTCATGAGGCGCTTCTCTCTCTCTCTTTATCTCTCTGTCTCCATCATCCCATCACACCTCTATCCCAGGAAGTATCACGGTCTCTCTCTCTCTCTCTCTCTCTCTCTCTCTCTCTCTCCTCTCTTTGCCTATCATTTCCTCCCACTACTTCCTCCATCCTTTCCTCCCTTTGTTCCTCCCCCTCTGCAGGGTATATAGCAGCATATTAGCAGTCTGTGCAGGATATGCCAACACCCCTCACCCACCCCCAACTCTACAATCCAACCCCCTCCCAGGTGGCCTTTGCAGCACTGACCCAGTCCACCATGTTAATCTGGAATCGGTCAGAACATACCGAGATGGAAGCACCAATAGGAAGGTTGGGAGGTTGGGAGGGGGGTGTGGTTGGGGGTTGTTTGGATTGGAGGTGATTTGAAGGTCAAATGCAGGCATGCAGGCATGCACGTGCACACACACACACACACACACGCTCACACACAGCGTCTGTCTGAGAGTCTGCGTAACATCAATCACTGTTAGACATGGTGGGTGGGCACACTAGCAAGAGATTCACGCTTTAGGAAACATGGAGAGGAGCTGGCTCCTGATCCGACAAGACAAAGGGACAGCAGGAAGGACTGGCTGTGTGTGTGTGTGTGTGTGTGTGTGTGTGTGTGTGTGTGTGTGTGTGTGTGTGTGTGTATAAGTATGTGGGATCTAGTACACGTGCGTGTTTGTACGCAGTCCTCACAGGTAGTGACGTGACCGAGGTGTTTGTGTGTGTTTCTGCTAAAGAATGTGGCAGAGGAGTGAAACCGGCCGCATTGAAAGGAGCTCATTGAAGTGCACAGCATCTCTCACAACAATAGCTTTCTGCATTCTGTTTTTTTTCTGTCGTGAGGTGTTGGTTTCAAAATATTGTAATATTATTCATAAGATGTTCTTATTTTACATTTGTCTTCTGTTTGCACTTCCTTACTTCAAATTCGCCCCCTTAATCACACAAAGATCCTCGGGACAGTTATTAGGAACCTAGATAGACTGACTAACTGACTGATTGATTGATTGCTTGATTGATTGATTGATTGATCGATTGATCGATTGATCGATTGATTGATTCTTTATTGTCCTTTTCCAAGGAAATTTGTTTCCACAAATTTGGTTGACAATATTTATATTTTAAATTCCCATGAAATGAAGATTCCAAATAAAGCAAATCCAACATGTTACATTTAAATGTTTTTATTTAGTGAAGCAGCACATGATTGGTGAAGACAGAACTTAATACTTTGGGTGACAAGAGAGGATTAACACATTGGGGCAAAAAATATCAAGATCCATGTGAGCAGAGTGAATTGATTGACTGATATTAACATCATTAACATTAGTCTGATTCTTCACTTGCTGTTGTAAGCTTTTTGTTTGTTTAATGGCTGCACTTTGGGTTCAAATGTACCTTTTAGATAACAGAGTCACCCTAAGAGTTCAAACTAATAGAGACAGCAAAAGCAGCTTCTGTGTGCCATCATTCACCCTCAGTTCAATCAATCCATGTCACTGTCTACTGATAAAAATGCCAAAGAAAGACATCTTTGAAAAACATTTTTTTAGGCTTAAAGCATTAGATATTGCAGAATTACATCAATCCACCTTTGGGTGTTTGAGTAGCTGAATCGCGTCAAGGTCTGAAACATGCACTTCCAAGGGTAAATACTAGCCTGGCTCCGCCCTCCTACGTACTTCCGCTCAATTTTCATTTTCCTTCAGTACTACGTCTGGGTTTGAGGTATATTCTTGGGTTTTCTCCGGCCAAATCTTTACCGGTCCAATCAGCGAACAGAGGGAGTGGCTGAGAACGATGACGTTGAGGTCGTGCGCCAGAGTTGTGGTTCCGTAATGGCGGCGGAGAAAGATGCGAGCAAAGCAGTTCGGTCCGTTGTGGCAACGCTGCCGAATATCCAGAAGATAAAGCCTGAACAAGAACAATCTTTGCTGAGTTGTGATGGTGGCCATGATGTTGTGGCCCTCTTCCCCACAGGGTTCGGGAAAAGTTTGATTTTCCAGCTCGCTCCGTTAGTGGTGAAGGAGTGGCTAAGGCAAATGCTAGTGATGCTAAGCCGACGTCACGACCAAAACGTTAGCAATTGGTTATGGCAGATCCAGAGTGGTTCTGGGCAGATCCAATAGTTTTAAACTTTAACAGAGTACCCGCCTTCAAGGAAGTTGCACAAGAGATGCAGGATAAATGCTGGCTCTACCAGCCTCTGTGGAGGATTTAAAAAGCTATTCACATGATTTAGCACTACACGAAGAGATGAAAATGTGCCTTTTCTTTTGTTACCTACATGGGTGTAATTCTAAGAGGCTGTATGAGCTTCTCTCTCCGCCATAGGTTTGCAGTTAATATTCTTGATCAGTCGCCCCTTGCCAAGTGTTGTAATGGGAGCCGTTGAGTGAAGGGCAGCGCCGGCTGGCTGCTGGGTTTTTATGGTGCTGCGTGAAGTCAGTGAACTGAACGATTCCACCACCAATGCCGCTGCCTGGAGAATATGGATGAGATCATTCCCACACTTGCACACACAGACAGTACACATAAAAAGACTCAACCACGCAAACAAAAGGGCTCAGGCGCACCTCTATACTGTAGAAATGTGTACATACTTTCTCAGAGAGGAATGAGTATTGTATCTACACTAGGGCTGCACAATTAGTCACAATTTTGTCAAAATTGCAACTAGTGTGATTAGTACAATGTCCAAATCAGGGAGGGGGGGGGGGTATTGTAGTGCTGCAGAGATGTCCTAGTCTACAAATCGTAATCTACAGGCTAAACACAAAATCTTTGTTTCGCAATTAAATATTTTCCTCGTTTCGTGCAGTGCTAATCTACACATGGAAATGCATACACACACACACACACACACACACACACACACACACAAACACACAGAGGGGAATAAACATAAGGTATGTGCCTCTGTGGTTAGATACAGTAGCGAAGCCTATCGCCTCTACAATCACATTACAGGACTGCTACCATTAGTCAGGGAGCACTGGCACAGCACAGAGCTGAGCTGAGGGGAGACAGCGACATCAAGCATGACAGAAATACACACTCAAATATGCTCACACATCTGTGTATATTTAAATGTATGTATAGATATATAAATACGTTCAGCTGCAAACTGGGACTTTCTTGTGCCTACAAAACACACACACGCAAAAGTGTATGACAGGTGCATGAGATATAAAGGTAGTTGCACTTTCTACAGGGTTACATGTTAGCTGTAGGGAATGGACTTTCAGTTTAGGGCTAAAGCTGACTTTTATTTTCATTATTAATCTCTCTATTTATGTTTTTACAATTATTTAATTAATGGTTTGGTTAGAAAGGCAATTACACATTTACAGATCCAAAATCGACGTCTTCAAATTGCTAGTTTTGTCTGACCAACAGTCTAAAATCCAAAGATATTCAATTTACAATAGAAAACAAAAAAAGCGGGTATAGCAAATACAGGATAGCGTTTTTCCCTAATAAACAACTTTTAACAAACAACAATTATTTGGTTGTCAAAATTGTTAATTTTCTGTCAATCAACTACCTGGAAAAGTGACTAGGCTGCTACTTAAACTATACTTCAGTTCAGCCATGAAAGGGCAGTGTTCCCACAAAGGACAAAAATAGAACGTCCATTAAAATATAACTTTATCGTTGAAACGCACATTTTCAACAAACATTTATAGTCAATGAACAGTCCTCTTTCTCCTTGTTTTTTTCCATTCCATTTTCTTCTGATTTTATTGTCAGTTTCCCATAAAATAAAGAGGATTTTGACTCTAGAACAGTCAGACTCACATTGCAACTGAATCTACATTTCTTCTGATTATTATTCCCCCACAAGTCAAAGTGTGTAAGTGTGTATTTTTGCACTGCGTTAGCATGACTGGAGAGATGGCTGATAGAGTTGTATATATGAGGCAGAGGTGTGTGTGGTCATGTGTCTGTGTATATATGAACCTACTGGATGGTTGCCCAGTAAATGGGGAGTATCCCGCTGACAAGTAGAAGAGCGTATAAACCTACACACAACCGCACATACACACATTATTGTGTATCACTGTCATCAACCATTATATATCAAATTACACCACAACTTGGGCCCACTTCAGAGGTCAAAACTATTAAAGTGTCACTGAGCAGCTCTTGTGTAATGATAGGATTGTAGTATGTACAACATCCACACACACACACACACTCACATGAATACACTCTTTTCTCTGCTGAGAAAAGAGTTGTCAGCTATTTTTCTTTTCTTTTTTATTTCTTCTTTACTTTCTCTCTCTCTCTCTCTCTCTCTCTCTCTCTCTCTCTCTCTCTCTCTCTCTCTCTCTCTCTCTCTCTCTCTCTCTCTCTCTCTCTCCCTCACTCTAGTCTGTGTCCTAACTTTTTCCAGTACACTTCTTAAGACACTTCATCATATCTCTTACTTTCTGTGCGCTCTCTCTCTTCTCCATTTCTTGCACCCTCCCTGTCTTCCGTATCTCTCCTCTTTTTATCCTTTATTGCATTCCTTTGGCTGCATCAAAGGTCTATTCAGTAATATTTCATAGAGAAACTAATATGCATACCTCGTGCCCTTTCTTCCTGTCTGAATGCATACATAAATAATTAAGTTCATGCTTGATGCCCTCCTTTCACACACCATGGTAAAGATTGGAAGGTGAGAGTGTGTGTCCATGTGTCATATTGTGTGTGTGTGTGTGTGTGTGTGTGTGTGTGTGTGTGTGTGTGTGTTCTCACTGACCTTGACCATGTGCGTCTGCGTTTCGAACCTCATTTACAAGTAATAGCTGATTGCTGGTTTTACACACACTCACCAGCACATTGAAATATCCAGATTTCACATTTTCTGTTTCTCAGTACATGAACACAGTCTCAGTATAATTACTTTTTTTTTTCATTCTAATGAAACGGGTTCAGCAATTTTTATGTTTATATATATTTTATGAGCTGTCCAAGAGATGTGTATGTTATATCTTGGACAGCTCATAAAACACTGATAAATACATGGCTAGAAACATGTAAGAAATTAGTTTTAATGGACAATAAGTATCAATTAAGTTTTTTTCCTCAACACTTTTATGGGTACAATATTAGCCCCTGGCCACAACTTAAATGAGTTTATGAATGAGGGGAAAAAGGCTTTAAATATCTCATGCCAGGCCTGACATTGGTTATGCTTTATTCTTCCTTACAAAAGATCAAAGAACAATAAATACTAAAGACGTGTCTCAGTATAAAGAGAAAAATCAGATCTGGCCCTTTTTTTTAACAACTATGACAAATCATCACTAGTATCATTCTTTGTATTTCTGGACATGAGATCACAGGTAGTTAGAAAAAACATTCATGTGTGTTTTAAGGGAAATGGAAGCATAAGATACAGTTTACTGTTCAGTGCTAATATAATATTGATGTTTCCAGATGTCTTGGTGAGGCAACAGGATAGATGTAAGGGATTTAAATCAACTAAAACCCAACTTAACTGAATTTAACTTGACTTTAGAGTGTATTTGTATATTTTAATCCCATAGAAAAACACATCAAAACAAAAATACACTAGGGGCCCTATTTTAACGATCTAAGCACACAACGTGAAACGCATGGCGCAGGTGCGTGTAAGAATCCACTTTTGCTAGTTTGACGGCGGAAAAAAAGGGTCAGTGCGCCAGGCGCATGGTTCAAAAGAGTTGTACTTAGTGTCTTCATTGATCATAGGTGTGTTTTGGGCGTAACATGCAATAAACCAATCAGAGTGTCATCTCCCATTCCCTTTAAAAGCCAGGTGCGTTTGTACCTTGGCGCATTGCTATTATGATGGCGGATTTGCACCGTAATATTTTTATTTGTAATCTTTTGCATGTTTGTGTGCTGCTGCGCTTCCCTGTGTGTGTGTAACAAGCATAGTGTGCGCGCGCTGTGCATAAGCCTAAGCACATTTTACTAATTTGCTGTTAAAATAACAATGAAATGCTGTGCTATTGACTTTACACCAGGTTTTTGTTGGTCAATGGCGCGAACACTTGCCGCTGCCTCAAGATAGCAATACGGCAAGAACGCACCTGAACACAGATGGGCGCAGATGCATTTGCTATTTAAACGGCGTGGGTGCTGGACGGTCTTAAAATAGCAAAAACATTTGCGTCTGGCTTTGCGTCTGGCTTTGCGTTGGGTGCAAGATAGGACCCTAGATCTGCACTTAAGGAAAAGCAAAAAATGTAAGTATATGTGGCCTGGTCAAGAATGATGAGACCGAACACAAATATAATTATTTTTGTTGTGGGTTTTTATTCCCCGACTGAGCTTAATAAAGAACAGCGTTAATACTGATTTTTTTTATTTTTGTGAATTTAGGACAATTATATTACAATCAAACAGAATAAATGTTCCCTACTTCCTTGTCTGACAAAACCGTCAGCTTTATATTGCTCAACTTCATTAAACTGAACCTCAGACGTTAGCTAACTCTAGACAACAGCAGTGGCACCTCTCTAAATAAAGAAAATAAAAAAAACATTTGTTAAGCACATTTGTAAAGCCACACAACTCATAGTCACTTCCAAATAAAATACTTTGATTCCATAAGAAATATAAAAATACATTCTTACAATTCAGAAACAATTTTCAGAAGAATATAATTAACTCACTTTTACTCCAGTGTGCAGCCTATGCTCCAAGACACACACACCTGGATTTCAACACACATATATCGCCCCTCTAGATTAAGCAGAAAACATACAAATGGACATAGCTTATTTTAACAGTCAGCATACATTGTTATGAGATAATTCTGCTTATACATGTACTTTAGCATTACTCACGCTAACCCCACTGTTCAGTGTTGCCCTCAGCGTGGCGGAGATACGTACACAAAACTCATTTACAGATCTACAGAAATCGTCAGGAATACAAAATCATCATCCATCAGCCTTAAATCTTCGAAATTAACCATTATCTCATCTGCTAACACTTATAACCATTTTCATATTTTACCGAACTTTATATGGATATTTCCCTTACACGTAAACAGAAATCCACACCACGGCAGTCAGTCACTTACTGGTACCGCCACTTCCTTGTTTTTGGTGTTTTCGCAAAACTAGGCGCTAACGCGAGATTTGCCTTGCCCGCTACTCATAGTATAACAATGCCCCCTTGAGGGAAAAAGAGCGCTACTACAGTACTAACCCCACAAACAAACTACCTAACACTTCTTAAAGCAGCCATATTATGCTCATTTTCAGGTTCATAATTGTATTTTAAGGTTGTACCAGAATAGGTTTACATGGTTTAATTTTCAAAAAACACCATATTTGTGTTGTGCTCTCTCTCACTGCTGCAGATCCTCTTTTCACCTGGTCTCTGTTTTAGCTACAGAGTGAGACCTCTTTTCTTCTTCTGTACTATCTTTGATTGCACTGCACATGCCCAGTAGCTCAGATGTAGATCATGTCAGCTAGCTAGCTCCATAGACAGTAAAAGAAAGGCTGTTTCTACAATTTTGGTCAGTTACAAGGCAGGATTAGCTGGGAGACTTCTAAATGAGGGCGCACATGTAAGTAGTTCTTTTGTAGATTATGGTGAACTTGTGTGTGTTGTAGCAGTGTTTTGCTATTGAGAACGAGGTAGCATGCTAGCGTTAGCATGCTAGCGTTAGCCATAGCGTTAGCATGTTAACGCTACGAGCTAATGGTTGCGGTTAGCCTGCTCGTTTCGGCTTGTGACGTCACAAGCCGTGCCGATTTTGAACAGCTCACCCAGAGACTGAAGGCAGGACACATTCAGAAACTGTATCTCACTCTAAACAGCATGGGTGGATTTTTTTCAAAGTTTGTAAATGTGTTGAAGCACCAGAGACACAACATAACACCCCAAATCCCAGAAAAAGTGATTTTTTCATAATATGGGCACTTTAAGGAGGAAACCCTTGTTCACCTGGCTACATATATATAGAGTTTAAGTATATATTTTGTTCCAGTGTGTGGATGTAGAGGAGGGCAGACTAAAACACCCTCAAACAAGTTGGTGTAAAGGGTTAAGTCTCTACTGAGGACTAAATAATTATAATAATTTGAAGAAAAAAAGTGAAAGAAAGAAACCAAGAGCGGCGCCCATATATATAGAGGTTTACTCCTCGACGCAGCGGGCCCGGGTTCGACTCCGACTTGCGGCCCTTTGCTGCATGTCATTCCCCCCTCTTTCTCACCTTTCATGTCTTCAGCTGTCCTATATATATATATATTTTATAAAGGCTGAAAATGCCCAAAAATAATCTTTAAAAAGAAGAAAGAAACAGGTTTTATTAAGGCTTCTGAACTTAAAACCATGTAAAACCAGTGCTATCATGCAGTAAGATTATATGATGACATTCTTTTCTTTTGTGCGAGTTAATACTCATGCTGTGCAGCAGTAATGCAGCAAGCATGTAATGATAGCAACTTTTCTGAAAGGTAAATCCATGCTGCAAGAATGTCTCGTGTGACTTTAAATGCTCTGGCCCTCCTGTAGGAAGCCTTTGAATTGAGATTCGGAGATTTGTGAGTGTAAAGTGAAGCCTCAGGTGCTGCTTGACCTCTGTAATGAAAGGACATGTTTAACACTCAAATTTGCTAAATAATTCACTAGTTCTCTAAGCACAGGAGGAAACAGTGTACCTGTATCCGTGACAAACACATATGTACACAAAGAAAAACACACACTAACACAGATCTACCAGATTTGTTGTTATTAATTCATTAGCAGTCCGCATTTCGAACCAACTGCGTGGCGCAATTACATACAAAGACAATGCAAAGACGCAAATAGTGGGGACTTTGCATGTTCACCATTTGCGCCTGGTCAATCCAAACTCTATTTAAAAAGACAGGTATTTTAAAAGTTGTTTCCTTATCGTCTTGCGGACAGACCTGACAAAGCATGAATCCAGACTTTTTACAAATTGGCATCATGAGGTTATTTTGGCATATTTTTGATCCGCTTATTGCAATTAAATCACAACTAAATCTGTACCTCAAGCAGCGCTGATCGCTGCAACTGAAATGGGCTGAATGTAATTTTGGTCCCAAATGTAGCTGTTATAAATAACCAGGCTAAACAAGGTCATACATGTAGTTTATCACTGTCACCAATGTCATTAGAAGGCGCAGGAGAGTGATAAAGGTTTCTGATTGTTTAAGAGATACAAATAACTTTCATTTGACCTCTGTTGTGCACGAAACTGTGATCAAGAGTCTGAAGCAATTGATGTGAAATGTTTTCATGAAAGATTAATTCAGGCAAATTAGCTAAATGTATGAGACCCGAATTGAGTACTGTTGCATAACGAGGATTTCTTCACCTCTCCAAATTTCTGCAGCTGTTAGAGGAAGCTGGAGATGATTATGCAACACACACACACACACACGCAGAGTAAATTTGAACAGGTCACAAGATTGCTGAAAGATACAGACATACGAAAAGAGAAACAATAATACACACAGAAACGTGTCTGTGGGTTAGCGAGTGAGTTTTAGATGACTGTGCAGTACAATTACCTCTTTTGAATAATTGAATCCTCAGAAGTTAAGAAGCGGTGGCCAGGGGTTTGCTTTGTTGTTCCTTGAAGAACAATTAGAGAGAAAAGGAGAGAGACAGAGAGAGAGAGAGAGAGAGAGAGAGAGAGAGAGAGAATGAGTCATGGTGACTTTGAGGGGAGCCAGTGGGACTTCAGACGCCTGTCAGAGTTAAAGAAGCTCTTTGTAGATAATGAAAAATAAATAATGGAATAAAGAGATGCACACTGTTTGCTTCACTGTTACATAACACACACATGCAAGCACAAAAGAATGCATACACCCTCATGCATGCATACGCCGACTAATTATCACACATACACACAGACACACATTATGAATACAGCTAAAGAGGGGTCTCTCTGTGTGTGTGTTAAACAACTTCATATTCTCCTGTATCTGCCCGTTGCTGCACTTTTTTTTAAAGTTATGCCTGACAGGTTAACCAGACAAGCCAGACTGGATATATGAAATTTAGATCAACAAGGAGGATCTAGTGTGCTGTAAAGAAAGGGGAAAAAACAGAAGCAAGAAAAAGGAGAGCTATGGGAGGGAATAAAGGATGCAGAAAAAGACCATGAAATCAGATTAGGATCATAGAGTGGGTAGATTACAATGTAATAGCAGCTTCTCTCCATGTTTTGTGTCGCTATTTACCATCAAAACTGTCCAGGAAAGTCAAAGGAATGCTGGGTTAGATATAGTGTGGTATTGAGGCTTTTGGCGCTGTCCATGGTGCTGAAAAGAAACAGTTGAGATCTCAGTGGGACATTGATGGTTCTGTCCGTGGTGCTGAAAACAGATGCTCTACATTTTGGGAAAGATGAAATCCAAGAGGGACATTCTCAGCTCTTGTCCGTCCTCTTTGTCTCTGTTGTATCTTTCTCCCATCTGTTCATCTCTCACTCCCTCTCCCCTGTCATTCCCCTTCATCAGCTTTTACTCCTATCTTTCACTCCCATTTTTGTGACATATCATCAACAACTTTTACATGGACTACAGTCATCTATTGAACTTATCTAACTTTATTCCTTCTTGCACATTAAAACATTTAGTTAAAGCTGCGCTAATCAATATGTTTATGACAATTGTATTTAGAGCCCGACCGATAAAGGATTTTTAAGGCCGATATCAATACAAACATTTGGTGATTTAAAAACCGATATTCCAATATATCGGCCGATATATATTTAAAAAAAAAAAACTGATTTCCCTAACATTAGTTATTTGTAGTTATTTATGAGTCCTCACGAAAATAATATGATAATGCAGTTTAAAAATGAACTTGTTTGTTTTATTGTCACATACAGAACAGAGGAACATCAAAATATATTAAAGTTCTGATAAATAAAATGTATAAAAATACAAACTAAAGATACGAAACTTAAAGGGTTAAACACGCGTGTTGCCAACAGGGAGGTTGTAGATCGCCCTCTGGTGGACAACTTATGCAACGGCAACACTCACAACATGGTTGAAGGGTGTTTCGTCCATTTTTATTTTATTTTTAAAATATTCATTTATCGGCCATTTTAAATGCCGATACCGATAGTTTGGAAAATGCCTAATATCGGCTGACAATATCGGCCCTCCGATATATCAGTCGGGCTCTAATTGTATTGAACTCTCTGCATTTTACAGCTCTACAGTTTCACTCAGCTCAGCGGAGAATTTTAGCTTCTTTTTTTGGTTCAGTCTCACCGCTGTTATTTATTCTTGTTTCTAGCCGCAGCAGGCAGCTGTTTTCAGTAAAAACACTCAGATAAACCCACTGTACACTACTAGCCCAGCACAAGACAGCTAACAGACAAAGTCAGTGACTAGCTGATGAACAAAGTGGAGCATTTAGCCGCTACAGAGCCAGATATTTCCCTCAGCAGATGGTGGGGATCAAAACAGAGCTATAAGAGTGAATATTGGGCTTACATCCATCAGGTGCCCAGAAATATGACTCCAAATATCTGCCAATGTTGATACATGTCTGCTGGATGTGGTAATAGAGAACTGTTTGCTAACATGTTATCATCTCATTTTATATATATAGATATTATGCTTTACAGTTTGTTGGGCTGCTCCCAAGTGTCCAAAAGCATCAACCAATGCAGGTTTAAGCATTTCTTTATAGATTAATAATAGAAGTAAATTATGCAGCATGTTGACTGTTATCAGATGGCTTCATGATCTCTCAATACAACTTCAGCATAAGACCTTTCTCACCCAGAAAACGACTGTATAGGTCAATTGTGCAACGACTAATAATTACGTTTCTTGTTTTGCAGTGATCTCCTGTTGTTATGTTGGCTGTAGCTATTATAGCCAAAGCAAAGGCGGTAGCGAGATGACAAAGTATAACAGCGCCAAATTCCACGTAAGGAGGCAGGTTGTGGTGATGAATGGGTCAAACAAACACACGTTTTTTTTCCTCAAGAGACCGGGGTTCGTGTCCCGTGTGAAACCATAACATAACATAGTCTCGCTTTGCCAGACCATCCACACGCTGCGGAGCGGAGGATCTGGTTACTCCACAGAGCATTCCAGGATGGAAGAAAATGTGCTCTGGTTCAATGGCATTTCTTTAAACCAATCACAATCGTCTTGGGTGGCGCTAAGCCAGAGCCGCTGTTAAATAGTCGTGCAAGAGAAAACTCAGATTGGACAGATAGTCTAGCTAGCTGTCTGGATTTACCCTGCAGAGATCTGAGGAGCAGTTAACAATAGTCCTCATAAATCCACCAGAGTTTAAAATTCCAACACAAAGAAAGTGGAAGGAAATGGAAAATACATGCATCCGGCGGAATTTCCTGCGGCACCGGAGCAATCCCGGAAGTAGAACGTCATGGATATAGACTAAACATAACATAACTCACTTTTTGAAATTAACCGAGTTTTACGGACCTTATTCAGTGACGCAATGATGTCTGTAAAGTCACGTTACGTTCTTGTTTAAGTAGTTTTACGTGACTTATATTAAGCCAGTCCCTGTGTGTTTCTGTGTGTGTAGGTGTATAGTGGTCCACTGAATTACGTAAAGTGCTGACCAGACAGACGGTCAAAGTTCAATGCATCCAATGTGTGGGCTGAAGGCAGAAAATAATGGTGTTATCCTGGGATGAGCCCTTGTTTACCCTGCAAATGGAGTGTGAGAGGGAAGAAGAAGAAGGGAGGGATGACAGAGAGACTTCCTCATTGGAATCAGTGTACTGAAATGACTCCACTTACTCCATTTAACACACACAGACAAGAGCGAGACTAAAGAAAGGAAGTAGGCGAGAAGCATGGAATAAGTGGGCAGGCAATGGGTGCAACATCTCCTAGTCATTTCATCACTCTCTTTATGTGCCAGTTGTCAATGCAAAGATAAAAATTCAAGCAGTTTTGTCACTTGCCAAGACAGCCAACAAGGCACATTTAATTACATCACTGCATGTTAATATAAATGTAATCCAGAAACAATAAAAACGCCAGTGTCTTAGGTGATTTCTGAGAAATGCAGTACAAGCACACCACAGATTCTAACACAACACTTTTCATGCTCATCTGCACGTCTATCCACTATAAGAAAAGTTGAGGTAGAGGATTTAAAAAAAATAAATGTGGATGGGTGCTCCCCACACATTGCTTCATTGTCAAGCCAACAGATGGCCTGCAGAATAAAAGAGTAAGATAAGAACAGTTACAGGAAGAAGGCGAGTGAGAAAGGAAGGAGGATGGAGAGAGGGGAAGAGGAAAAGACAGTTACATGAGCAGGAAGAGGCATATGACAGGACATGTAACAGAGGAAAGTTAGGTGATACAGAGAGAGAGAGATAAAAAAGACATGAAGAGACAACAGGAGGAAGGAAGGGAGAGGACAAGAACAGAGCTCAGCTAAGCAGCATCTGCTCATACTCTGTGGATGTGTTGTGTGCGTGATTTAGAGGGACTACAGCACGATATACCACACAACACTTCAAACGAATGTTTGCGTGTATTTTTTTTCTAGCACACTGAGAAAGAACTTAATGAGGGAGGTCCATGTGTCACACACATGCCAATCACTGAAAGCGTTAACATGCAAAGCAGTTACCAAACATGTTCCTGGTTAAGGTTTCATTTTCTTTACATTTTGTAGCATCTTAATAATAAAATAGTGACAAATAAAATGATTACATATTATAAAACGCCACAAAAAAGCAATTACAAGAAACTGGCACAGTACTGAACCCCCTACTATAAAACAATGGTTAGAAATTATAGAAGAGATTTTCACTATGGAAACAAATACTTACCAGTTAAGAGTGAGGGAATAGATGATTTATGGCAGTGTAAATAGTTTATGACCTGAACTGATGTATGAATTTCAAGATACTGGATTTGTACTTATTTGATGGCGGACATCTGTAGCCTTGACTGTTTTGTCATTGTTTTCTTTAGTATGACTGTTGCTATTTCCTTTTATATCTATGACTGTAAGGAATCACGATTGAACAAAATATGTTTAGTTATATGCACAGAAATCGAATAAAGATTAAAGTTTTAAAAATATATATATATATATATATTTATACTATAAAATCCCAAGAACATAGTAAGCTGTGTTACTATTGATGTCAGTGCCTTCATCAGTTTTGTGAAATAGTCACACGCTGACTGAAGTTGCTAGGCTGGCTGAGAAATGGAAATACATGCGTATTTGATGCAGTTAAAGCTTCTAAAGAATTGTGCTGTAGATTGATGCTGCCCATAGCCCAAAATAACAGACACCATTTTCCAAAATACTATGTGTTAACGATGGAAAGTGGAATTATTTAAGGTGCGCAATCATGCACCCATCTGCTGTGAGCAAAGTTGTTTAGGAATAGCATGTCATGTATGTCATTATTTAAAAGAATAGTTTAGCATTTTAGCCAAGAGAGTTAGACGAGAAGATCAATATCACTCTTATGACTGTACGCTAAATACTGTATGAACTTATGAATCTTTAATCTTAAATAAGCATAAAATTAAATGAAATATTAAGAAATATTTCACCACATAACTCCCTGTAAAATCATAAATAGTCATTACAGTTTTTGTACAAACTAAACAAACAAGATATATCTTGTTGATGTTTAGATTTGTTACATACTCATATAGAAAATGTGCTATCCTTAGTACAATCAAAAGACAATTTTCCAACATGTTTTATGAAGTCAAGTTCTCATTCATAGCCTCCTCTGACCTGTCCTGCCCTCTCAGTCCTTGTTTTTTCTACCCCCACCCCACCCCACCCCACCCCACCCCACCACCCCTTTTTCTCATACACTTGAAATGCAATGATGTGACATATACGCCACTTGGCTGTTCATCCAGTATGCCCTACAGGTCCAGAAGTGCACACATTTTAGCCTGCATGGCTAGCAGGACTCAAACTCCCTCCCTGCTAGTTTTGTGCACAATGCATTAAATAACACGGGAGTCTCCTCTCTTTCTCCCTCTATGCTACCCATGTCACTCTCTTCTTCTTTCCATCCATTTCGCTCTCTCTGTGTGTGTCACAGTAGTCATGTCAGAGTAAGGATAGCTGAAGCTCTTGCAGCAGCCTGCCTCTTTGATGTTGAGCCCTGCTGAATTAGGCCATCACCCAGCGGTGCTCTGCTGCTGCCTGCCTGCACACACACATACACACACACAGTATGCTTGCGAGCACACACATACAAACAAAAACAAATGCATGCTGGTAGGAAAGCATGCACATGCAAAACAAAGTATATATATATATATATATATATATATATAAATGCTGCTGCTCACACAGAACACATATTCTCACAAACATTGTGTGAATTAATTCCATATGCTGTAAGTCCCCATCTCTGCTTCTCTTTAATAAACATAAATTTTAATTCTTATGAGTGCTTCTCCTCTGAGGCCTCCATACTATAGTACATCAAAGAAAGTGCACACACACACACACACACACACATACATGCACAGAGAAAATGTAGGACATTAAGAGAGAATTTTTTCAAGAATACAAAATACAGAGAAGAATATATTCCCTTTCAATCTGCTCTCTCTCTCTTTCTTGCTCTTACAATATGATCGCATAAATAGTAGCAAAGTGACTTAGGCGGGATCCCTCCTGAATTACACATAAAAACAGGCTGGTGACCTGACATCTCATAAAATGATCATGATATCTTCAAATGAAAATATATACTATATAGAAATGCAATTCAGTTGCAAAAAGATGACACTTTGGTATCCCATGTTCAGTTCCCAAATCATGTGCAGAAAAATATTTGACAGCCGACTGACAGACAGTTATGTATAATGGTATTTCTGTGTGTGATATTTGTTGTGTTTTGTGTGTGAGAGGAATAATGTTTTGTGTTAGAACAATGAGTTGATTCTTTTTATCCAGACCTAATGGGAACACCAGTTGTTTTTTTTTCTGAACTCTTATACCCTTTTGTATCTTTATTGGAGAAATGGCCCTTTCACTTTTCACTCTTAGTCATGTTCATATAACTTTTAAAACTTTTAAAATAGAGGAACTGGGAAACTGTTTGAGACATTCAGCAGTTTCCATCTTTACAAAACTAACAAATGACCCACACCAGCTCTTCCATAGCCATTTTTCCTTATCCCACCCCATACCATATTAGCATATTATTTAGTAGCATGCCTCTCTCTCTCGCTCTCTCTCTCTCTCTCTCTCTCTCTCTCTCTCTCTCTCTCTCTCTCTCTCTCTCTCTCTCTCTCTCTCTCTCTCTCTCCTCTCTCTCTCTCTCTCTCTCTGTCTCTCCTCTCTCTCCTCTCTCTCCTCTCTCTCTCTCTCCCTGGTGGTCAGGAACAACCCTGTGGTCAAACTGGAGACCGGCCAGGGATCTTTCCATCAATTAGTTGATTTGTTTTCCCCCTGTCTGTCTCTGCCATCAACTCTCTCTCTATCTTTCTGTTTCTCTCTCTCTCTCTTGCTCTCTCTCTTTCCCTCTCATTATTTCCACAGTTGTTGGCTCACTAGAAGAACGCTTGAGTTGAAAGTAGGACACTTAAAGAGCAAACACTATTGTTTCAAATGTTATTAAGTAATCACTCAAAATATCCTTAAAACCTACTTCATCACCCAGATAGCTCAGTTGGTAGAGCAGGCGCCCATATATAGAGGTTTACTCCTCGATGCAGCAGACCCGGGTTCAACTCTGACCTGCGGCCCTTTGCTGCATGTCATTCCCCCGTCTCTCTCCCCTTTCATTTCTTCAGCTGTCCTGTCAATAAAGGCCTAAAAATGCCCAAAAAATAATCTTAAAAAAAGCCTACTTCATAAGACTTAAATGGTGTATTGTTTTTGTTTGTGTTTATTTGATTGACGGTGATGCACCTATAAAGGGGCTGTTCTTGACATTAAGCACATTAATATAGCAGTAAACAAATATTTGCTATGTAAAGATATAGTGGATTAATGGCATCCTGAGCAGAGAATAAAGCCACATTTCCTCTGTGTGTATTTTACGTAATCAGAGCTTCTCTGTTCTTTGTTTTAGTAGCCGGTCTGGGCACCTGCATGTAAGTGCATGTGACCGTGAAAAAACGTAGGTATTTCACTTAATGGGGACCGGTATGTGAGAGCTGTGTGGAGGTGATCCCAGCCCACTGTTTTCTATTAGTATTTCAAGTACAGCCCCTTTAAATTTCTATTTGTGCAGTGTTGGTAGATGAATGAGTGAGGAGAGTGGCTCCACCGGTTCACATAAGACAATAACAACCCACTTTTATACACACACATACGCAGCCACACACGCATAAAATTACAACACTCCCTGCATTCGGCACCACACACAGCGTGTCATCACTGCATATCAATTACACGGGGAAGTGAAGATCTATTTCTAATTCAATCACTCAGCGCTGGTGTTGCATCCCTCGCTCTCTGGGTTTCTCCACTCTCTCCGCCTCGCTGTCCTATTTTCCCGTTGCTTCATTCCCACTGATGCGCCTCAGTCATCATGGGGCTGGTGGACGCGAGTGTCAAGTTTGTGTGTGTGTGTGTGTGTGTGTGTGTGCTTCTATCCCTGTGGGAAGCAGTTGACGTTTTAGACTTGGACTGTAGCCATTTTTGTAGCCAAAGTTGGCCAATGTAAGTCCAATATTCACTCTCCTCTTATCTCTGTTTTGGTCTCCACCAACTCCTAATAAAAAACACTGGGCTACTTTAGCTACTAAATAATCCACTATGTTCATCAGCTAGTTGCCAACTTTGTCCGTCTGTTGTCATACAGTAGGGGTTTTAGAGATTTTTGCTGCTAGAAACAAGGTTGATGAGAGCATTGAGACTGAACAGTAAAGTTTTAAAACCAAAACAATGAGCTGAAAGGCAGCAAAAAAGACATGAACTTCAAAGCCGGGTGATAATTATCTGTGGATTCATCACTGCAATCAACACCTTTCACATCACACATTGTAATTTAAAACATTTTTAACATAAAATATGGATTAGTGCAGCTTTAAGCTCCATTTGGAAAAACAAACAGCACCCTCCTTCTTGCATGGAGAGTTTGATCTAATCTACCTGTAAAACTGGAGCTGGGTGTTTTCGCAGTGCAGGTCATATCATTGTTGAAAGCAAACGACTTTTTGCACCCAGCTTCCTCAGTATCGCTCATCAACTTGTCAATACATTACAAGTGTCATATACAAACACAAGGGGTTTGCATGATCAATAGCAGAATTACTAGAATTGCCAGGATATTAACAGATGATCAAATCCAGAGCCATAGTGCAGCAAAGCATACAAATAATAGCATAAATCACTTGGAAAACTCGACATTCAGCTTTCCCACAAAAAATAAATCAGTCAGAGACGCTTATGTCGAGAAATTGACCACTTATAGCATATGGTTCCATGTCGTTGATGTAAAAAGGCTTTGCTTTAAAGGAAGCTCTCAAAGAATGTGAACAATGGGGATTCTGCTAAGTGAACAAATTCCCCTTAATAAATATGAATTAAATTAATAACAAAAATATATAACACTAATATTAAGGATGAGTCAATTTAAGACATGATGCACTACCTCACACTTCTTGTTTTGTGCAATAATGTAATACTGTAAAGTTTTTACAAAATCAAACTCTGAGACTCCTAATGTCATATGTTGCGTTCCAGGCAACCCGTAACTCGTGTTTTCCCAACCTTCTACCCATGAAAGTGCCCTGGAACAGCAGTCAAACCCGTAACTTACTCCCCGTGAACTCGTACCAGATTGTTGTACTCCCAGTTACAGTTTTTGACGTCACACACACATAAACAACAATGTTGACCCCTGTTGATGCTGTACAGACGCCGGTGATTAACAGTGAGAAATAAAAATAAATATACATAAATAGGCAACGTAAAGTAATTCTGCACATTGTAATCAAAACAATACACATACGATTGTGTACTACTACAGGTTATGTTTATTAAATCAAGCCCAAAATATGTCGCAGACTAGAAATCGCTAGTATCAGCTAGCGCTAGCTAACGTCAACGTTAGGTAGCCGCTAGCTAGAAGGGTTTGTGGTGACTTTGCCTGGAATGCTACCAAGTTGTGAGTCGTGACTTGAAGTTGTAACTTACGAGCTAAAAATAGTGTCTGGAATGCAGCAATAGTTCCTCACAAAGAAAGTCAGGAGACATATGCGCAATGTGTTTACATTGTAGATTTGTAAATGTGTGTATTAAGTCTCTGTTCTGGGCAATCTACACATCTAAAGGCTTTATAAATATATTTTAGGCAGAAACATTGTGTATGTAATAGGACGATTAATCAAAAATGTATCGACATTGAAATAGACCACGGCAGACATGTTGACATGTCATAGTAGGAAAAGCACAGGTGTATTCAAAACCATTAATGATGGCTTCCACTTAGGAGAGGCCCTGGTATTGTGCATGCTGACTCACTGAAATAGCTTACTGGGACACTTGATGGAATTGAGCCATCGTTAAGCTTATCAATTTCAGCTGTCAAAGTCAAAATGTCTGCTGTGAAAAAGGTCCATTCTGAAGCTGTTATCGACGTATTATTCCCATGACGATCATTTCGATAATTTATTTCTGTTGATAGGCCTACTTTCGCCTTAAAAACATTCTACCGTGTGTCCAGGGTCCGAAATTAACACTCGCCGGTTGCCAAATGCGGGGGCAGGCCGACACGCACACACACAAACAAACACTGGCGCACACACCAGACACCAGCCACTACCTTCTGTTTGCTGATAGCTAGCGTTTAACGCGGGCTAATTAATTAGCTACACTGAAAAAAGTCTAACATTGCTGTTGTTCGTTTAATGTGTATTTTCTCGTTGAAATAGCTGAAAATTATTAGTTTTTTCATTTAAAGTAAACGTTCTAGTTTATGTTTATGATTGAATCCATTTTCTTTATATGGATACAATATAAATTGGCAGTGGGACATTAAACTGAATTTATTCATTTGATCAGAGCATTTTTATTAGATCTGTTGAAATTCTCGAGAAGCCAAACCCACGACACGCGTTCGTCCAATCAGCTGCAGGTCAGGGGCGTGGAGCATCAACCATGGATGTATGACGTTGCGACACCACGCTTCAGTCGTGTCGGACATATGGATTTCTACCGTAAGGCTCACACCTGAATTATAAAATGTATGTCCCGGTAAATTCACCATGGGTACTGCATGATGTCTCAGGAGTTGTGCTACTATTCACAGCTCCATGATTTGTCTTCTGATGACATCAATAGTCTCGTTTTGGGTGTTAAGCTGAAGCAGACTGTTTCTCTTCATACATTTGAAACAGATGTTCAGTGTTATCAATTTATTAAACAATACATATAAATGTGTTCTAAAGGAAAGTGTTCTGAGTAGTCACTGATCAAAATGTATTAAAATCAGTTTTTTTCAAATTTGATTTACTATACGTTTGAAATAATGACAAGTGTTAGTTTTTTATTTGAGACAACCTAAAATAATTAATTTACTTGGATGTATAAATAATTAGTTTGACCCAACCTTTAAAAAGTGGTTGCTTGGAGTTAAACTTTTCAGGTTAAACTAAATTAAATTATTTATTTTGAGTCAATGTCAACTATTTTGTGTGATTGATTACTTCAATTTTTTTAAGTTGATCCAAGTTTTTTTTTTTTTTTCAGTGTAGTAAGTGGCGATTTTTGGCAGCTAGCCTTCCAAAAGAAAGCACAATGAAATTAAATGTTAACCGATCATTAACCATTGACCGACAAGCAGGAAACAGAGTCTCAGTTCACCCGTCCTGGAGGCTCTGACACACTTTCCACACTCCATGTCCACGAACAGCTGTAGGCTTGTACCGGTGTTGCTGTTCTGTGCATTGTCGGACACATGCAGCCACTTTACTGAAACCGCTTGCTGGACTGACACATGTCCACAGCAGCCGGCGGCGTGTATGCCCGAGCCTGTCTCCAGCGCCTCCACCTGCAGGTTATCAGCTGTGTGTCTGCCTGGTATACTCTCGGACGGCCGATTTGATTCGCCGGCCCTCATCAATATAGTTTCATGTGTCACGTAGCTCTCCACAAGCAGAAACAAGAGGAGCTTAAAACGCAACGTGCTGGTTCAATGCAAAAATAAATTGTATAGCCTATTTACATTTTTATCATGCAAAATATGTTTTTCTTTAAACTTAAAAAACGCAGTGTCCGTCCTCGAATCACAAAAAAATGTAATTATTGTTTATCGAGGTAAAATGTGTAATTAATTGTAATTTTGATTTTAAGTCATATCATGCAGCCCTAGTACTGCCAGTGGTGGAATGTAACTAAGTATAAATACTTCGTTACTGTACTTAAGTACATTTTTCACGTATCTGTACTTTACTTAAGTACAATCAATAGTGCATACTTTTGACTTTTACTTCGTTAGTTTTTGCAGCAATTATCTATACTTTCTACTCCACTACGTTTCTACAACGTACCATTACATTTTCGTTACATTTTCTGATCAGTTTTTCCTCCGTGCCAAAACGTCTTCCTGACCGTCACACGTTTGCAGTCTGCAGGGAAGCCTTCAGCAGCGGCCGTCCAGCTCCCGGTGCCGCTCGCGATATTACGAATCCCACTATGGCCACGCCAAGACCCGCCCTTCAATAGCGTTTATTGGCCAGGCACGTACCACTCCCGGTACTACCACTGCTCCTGTTACTGTTACTGTTGCTGCTCCCGATACTCTGCTTGGTTATATGTGAAGCATCTGTTCAATAGGGTTAATATACAACCCGTATATTAATCTTAAAAACACTCCCAGTCCTCCTCAGCTGTGAAGCCACGTACTTGTTGTCCAAGCCTGTGTGTTCTCGCTAAATAAATGTGTGCAGCATTCACTGTCCCGTGGGAAAAAATGCAAAGTTGAGCTTCATGCAGATCACCCTGATAGATAACCAGAATTTTAAGTCAGAATGTAAATTGGGCCACAGATGGTAGACACACTTAAATTAACCTAAAACTAACATAATTAAAATGCCACAGCCCATACTGTTTTTTTTAATTATTAGAATATAGACATTAAGAGAATAAATCGTTATGCAAGTACTTTTACTTTTAATACTTAAAGTACATTTAAAATCAGGTACTTTTTAATTTTACTTATGTAGGGTTGTCATTGTTGTACTTCTACTTTTTGTAAAGTAAATATATCTCTGGTTATTTGTACTTTTACTTAAGTACTGAGATTCATTACTTCCTCCACCACTGAGTACTGCATGTAATGAGGGCTGATGGAAAAGCAAATGGTTATCCAGCCTCAGCTAATCATTACATTCATTCTCCCAAAAAGAGATTAAGTTGCTTCGTACGTCACATTCGGGATACTGTGTGTACAAACACTGCGTTTAAAGAAAAAGAGAATGAGTCTGAATGTCATCTTAAGTCGGAATCAGTCCTAAAAAGCCATGATGTACCAGAGTTAATTGTGTGATATTGGTACTCCCTCTTGAGAATATTCTCACAACACTAGTTTCATGGAAACATACAGTATACTCATTTGTATTTCCTTTGGCTGACACTTCAGAAATGTATTTTTGTTATGTGCACAACATTTAAATAGAAACATTCTCTCTCTCCGGCAGATCATAACCATTTGAACAACGCAGCCTTGTCTCCCCTGGGTCCAGCCATGGCCTTGTCTCACCCTCACAACAACCTGGGAATAGGCTTCAACAAGTACACCTCGCTCAAGGCCGTGGGTGAGTAGGATTACACACACACACACACACACACACACACACACACACACACACACACACACACGGACTACATGGAGACAGACCCCTTCACAGCCATGTCTATTCACGTTTGCATAGCACTTACTACATAACAAGACGGAAACAGAGCACAGGCTTAATGTACAGAGGTCAATGATGATGAAAAATACTAAATGTCCCCCATATTAATACACACACTGAGTGGGGAAGTGGTTAAGGGAGAGCAAGCACTAATTAGGATAAGGATTTTATTTATGAGTCTGAGACTCATGTTTGAGTGCTGTTCTCCACATTATATTCACAGCAGCCATGATGTAAATATTATGACTGTGTTAGGCCACTCAAGACAACTCCACACCCTGATTTCAATAATCTCAATTTGTTTGGTCCATATGTTAGTGGGATCCCATATATAAAAACATTAGAATCAATTAAGTTCTTCACCACCACGATGCGTAAACCAATGCTGCAACACAAAACTGACCATTACAGGCACAGACTAGAGTGATGTATTGCATAAATGCCATTACCAAAGCTGTCCTCTGTGAAATGAACAGCACAAGACTGGAAACTTAAGTCAGGCTCATCATAAAGCTGTCACTGTTGATCAAGGGATTAGCAGCTAGATGTGGATTTACATTAACTGTGGATGTATAACAGCTGTGCCTTTTTGCACCTAAACCAATGGACTACATAAACCAATAGACTTCAATTAACTAAATGTACTGTGTGACATGTATGTTTATACATGACCATATGTGTGTATATTTTACACTTTACACTTTTTATATTTTATTTTAGTCAATACTCTCTTATAGACGAGTTAGTCATCTGCCTATACTGTGAGGCTGACAGTTATTGACAGCTTGCCTTTCTGTTAATAGTAGCTGTGAATCAGCTGTAGAAAAAATAAATATGATGATGGCTTAAATTCACTGCTGATGGTAACATACTGTAACTTGTGCAGGACTGATAACTCAACTGGTTCACAATTTAATAGAGAGGATAGTGTTCTGTCCAAATATTTGGACAAATTGTATTTTGATGCTTTGGCAACATTGTTATTGAACGTCCATGCCAATTAAGCCCTCTTTGAATTTGAAGCACACACCCGGCATTAGTGGGTGGAGAGTGACAGTAGTCTGGACAGAAGCAGTTTGAAGCCTTAAGCTTGCCCTCTGGCCTCTCTCTCTCTCTCTCTCTCTCTCTCTCTCTCTCTCTCTCTCTCTCTCTCTCTCTCTCTCTCTCTCTCTCTCTCTCTCTCTCTCTCTCTCAGAAACACACTCACTAAGAAAATGCACACATAAACATGCACATCATAAACATGTCCTTACCACCACACACACAGACATACTTCTTTCTACTGCACAGGCGCATATAAGGGTCATAAGCGTAAACATGTACACAGGCACACACACCCATACCATCTATCATCTGATCACTGCAGACAGATTAGGACGTGGTGACGACGATGAGGAACGACAGTTTGACACATGTACATGTGCTATTCATTGACACAATATGCAAATAGAAACATAGACATGTTCTGCCCAGCTGAAGAGTATCAGACACAGAAACTGAAGAGCATTAGACATCTAAAGCTTCTAAGGACCGTTTGTTGAGCGCAGCCCCCTTTTAGCTACTTTTGTAACGTTTGTCAAGCTTTTCCATTCTTGTACAGCAAATAACTCAGTTTACAGTCATAACGGTGGCAGATTAACTAATCCTTTTTTAAACAATTGATTCTTGATTTCAGACCGTGGTAAACAAAAAGTAACAGCCCAGTGGGTGAGCTAACTGTAGTTGTCAACAGGGCCTTTTTTTCTAACATAACCTGCAAGCTAACATATGTAATAGCATAGTTAGCTAACCATATGCTGCTTGTGTTACAAGCCTAAGGCATGAGTTACCTGTTCACATAATGTCGCTGTCGGTAAAAAAACCTTGTATGTCCAAAACCATTGCGTTTCAGGGAAATAAAATAAAGGCTTGAAAATATTTTTTTGAGCTATTTACCTCAGATGAAAATGCCTATTTGTAAAACCTACAGATTTAGGAACTACCTCTATTCATGTAAAAAAAAAAAAAAAAAAGACAAAATATGGAGATATGAGGTTTGTGCACGACAGCGATGATATGATGTGTCACCTTTTAAACAGGAAAGGCTAGACAGAACTAACTTACATGAGTTGTTCACTGTATTTATTCAACAGAATGTATCGCTTTCTTTTTCTCTTCATCAAAATCTTTTTCTTTCTTGATCACAACAATTTTGTACCGTCTAATCAGATAAGACAGTAAGAAGGGAAAGGCCAGCAAAGTGAGAGTGGAAAGTGAGTGAAGATAAGGAGAGCAGGAAAGAGAACATCTCATCTCACTATTCTACTCAGTCAGTGAGAAACAGAAGCAGCAGCAACCCCCCAACCACTCAGTGATGAGTGTGAGAAGTCAGCCACATTTCACTAAAAAAAAACTACCTGAAAATAACAAATCCCTCTCACACATTGAGGCGCAGCGCTCCTTTCTCTTTCTCACCTCTCTCTCGACGTCAAGGTGTTCAGTTCTGTCTCTGTTTGATGTCACACAGACGATGAACTGCTCCTCTTCGTGCCTTTCTGTTTGGTATCTACTGTGTTTGTCTCTCTCTAACACACACACACACACACACACACACACACACACACACACACACACTTCTCTGTATTTGTTCTTCGGTTCCAGTACAGTTTAGGTGTGTCGTGCTTTCTGCCACTGATCCTCTGGCACTGTGTGTGCACATGCTCTTAATGATGCTCCTAACAGCTAACACAACAGATGTATGACAACACGCACACTCATCCAGCATTTCCACGCATTGATCAACATGCATACACTGTGAAACACTCTCAACTTCTCTTCTTTTATTCTCTCTGTCTATCTGTATTCGTGCACACACCCAGGTGCGTAGGCAACATAGAAGTTGGCACATGACACACTACAAATAATGACAATGGCAGGAAAACAATATCAAATAGAAAAATGTGTATTATTTTGCCCTCATTCAATTTTGCCTCTCAGGCTACATACACTCTGCCCTATCTTCGTGCTGGAGTTTTTTGGAGCAGTCTGAGCGGAAGATCAGACACTAGTAAGGGTTGAAATAAGCGCTGCTACGTCCTCTGTAATTACCTTGAGTAAAAAAAAACAAAAAAAAATAATATTTAAAGAGTTTATTTGACATCTCTGAAAAAGACTTAGAATTGAGCATCAATCCAATCAGTTAAACAGTTCTCTCTGTGGTAAAGATAGCTAAAAATACCAAATTCTATCATAACGTAACAGGTCTCTATCAAGGAAACTAACCACATTTTAAGTATGGTTAGTCACTAATATTGCAGATGTTTACAAAACATTTATTTTGTCCAATTGTGTTTGATATACTACCAGTTTTAGCTTTGCTTTTTTAAATAATTATTTGTACTCTTTGTGTCCTATTACCTGTTATGCACTCACAAAGAAAGAAACATAATGAACACATGGTCCAATCATCTTTTCACACATGCTTATCAGTTCTCTCACTGGGCAATAAACAAGGCAACGGTCCAGAGATCCTGGCTGTGTGGACAAAGTCATGGCTAGGACACACACCAGTCTGGGTGGGATAGCTGACCATTTGCCAGGTGAAACAGCAGGGGTCTGGACCAAGCTTCTTTGAAATCTTTATAAACACACTGGGACTTCATGCAGCTGTTTACAGCGCACGGTTGTTTTTCTGAACTCTCTCATTGAAGAAGACACAAGAGATGAAACTTGAGAAAAGGAAGCAGTAAGCACAAAAGGGGGAAATGATAGAAAAGAAGAAGGTTCATAACAGGTCAGAGAGGTTCGGGACTCTCTGACAGCAAACCTGTGCCAGGTGAAGCAGCAGGACTTTGGCTCAAGCAGCTCTGATATATCTATCTTAATTAAAGGAGGATAGGTGGACTGGCTGAGAAAATGTTGGATAAAGATGTGAAAGGTTAGAGAGTGAGAGGACGGAGACAGAATGAAGCGAGAAAAGGAGAGAGATAAACTTACAGGTTAACATTTAGATGCTCTGGGTTGGTCTTGAGGAAGAAGTTATAAATATTAACAAAGACTTTATGTGTGATCCATAGATATCCATCCAGGTGAGTGTCAGGTTGCCAGGAAAGAGAAAAGACATAAGGTGGAGGGATATTCTCGAAGAGGGTGTGAAAGACTGTTTGCCAGGACTCCACGTTCTGGGCGAAGACTGCCTGAAGTCTTTAATTAAAGTCTAATAATCCAACAGCCTGAGCTGTGTTTGAAAAAAAGTAGTTTTGATAGATCTTTTTTTAAATATTGGAGCCATTTTTAATTAATTTTAAGAGTTACGTAAACAAACACAGTACATTGTTTGTCATTTAAAATAAAATAAAAAACTAAGACTCACTACGACAAGATTAAATTATTAGATATTTTTGCAGTGTGTTTGCTGCATTTAGCATTTAGTGTGTACTTCAGGTCACATAATGAGTGAAATACATTTTGGGATTTTTTTTATCACTACATGAACTGGAGTGATCTCAAATTCCCCAAAAGACAGCTTTGAAGTTGAAGGAACTCTACTGGTTAAAAACATTTTTTTAATGTATTGCACTTCAGGATATAGTTCCTTTACAAGCAATGATGAGAAAAAACATTGAAAAAAAATGCACTCGTATTTTTATGAGGTGGAAAGGAGATCCCAAAGTTAAGTGCCAAATATGTCAGTCTGAATTAAATTGAAATGTGCATTAGGTGGTGCTAACAGCATAAAAGATTTCTATTTGAGGTAGAGGTGCAGCTATAAGAGCATGGCATCTGGGGGGCAAAAATGTTCACAATCTGTGTAAGACAATGAAGTGTTGAACAAGCAGTTACAGGACACTCTTGCAGTCATGGAAAACGTGGAAAAATATGAAAGCAAAGTAGAGAGTTTAAGAGGTTTAGGATGCAGATATCACTTATATAACATACAGTAGGTACTGTATTTAAAGCGGCCAGCCTGTTGTCAACAATTAGTAAAGTCAGAAAAGGACAAAAATCACCTTGAAAGTTCATAAAAAGTTCAGGAAAGTTATTGCTAAGTTGAGGCTGCAAAACTGCCCCACTCATTAATAATTAATTAGAACCCCGACAGAGTGACAGAGTTGTCGAATTCAATTCTTTTTAGGCACCGACCGAATTGCGTCCTTAGTATCGAGTATCGAAAAATGCCTCATTATTCAATAACAAATTGCAATACCTAAGGAGCAAATCTCATGCAGTTGCCCAGATATGGCCCAGAGGCCTTGCTTTAGGCTGCTGCTGGATAGATAGCAGAGGCTGAGTACGGAATAAATAAAATACAGATGGAAAGATTGGAAAATGAGAGAGAGAGAAAGAGGGAGAGAGTGAAAAGAGAGTAAAAGAATAGGCAGATGGAGAGGAAGGCACACAATACTGTCACAGATTCCTCCTGCTGGCAACATGTGTGGAAACACTCAAATGGACAGCAACAGCAGTTGTTGAAGGAAAGAAGGGTGTGTTTAATTCATTGTGTCTGTGCCGTCCCAGATTTGAACCAATTCTCTCTCAAATTCTGCTGCTGTAGCTTCAGCTGCTGTATATTACACCAAAAGGAGAGACACAATGTAGACAATCAATAAATGGTACAAAAACTGAAACAAACAATAAGACTGCAAAAACATATCTACATGCATTTAAAAGACAGGGCTTGTGCAGACCTCTGCATATTAAACCAGCATTTGTAGCAAGTACTGGTGACGTCAAATGAGTGTCTTCACGTCATTGTGACGAACAGGCAGGTAAAAGCTGCCAAAACCATGTAACGCACTTTACTGCAGAGACACATACTCATCAAGCGGATTATTCCCTTTATGTAAATGTGTTCTTTGTTGCACAATGCCTGGCGCACATACAGTTGCACACGCAATGTACATAAATATAGGAACCCATAGACACAAATGCACTCTAATCCTCAACACGTTCTTCCATATCTTGCAAAATGTAAATGAAAGCAAAGCAGTTTCTCTGTTCATTCTCCTCATTCTTAGACATCACTATTGTGAGACTTTATTTCTTTCTAAAGAAAACATATACCTCTTAAATATCTGTTGTTTTAACAATTAAATTGATTCATTTAATTGCTCTTTCTCTCACAATTCAATTCAATTTTATTTTTAGTGTCAAATCATAACAGAAGTTATCTCAGGACACTTAACAGATAGAGTAGGTCTAGACCACACTCTATAATTTAGACCACGCAAGTCTGCAGGACATACTGTCTGCAGGGTTAACTACTTGTTGTGGTAACAACTGTAAACTGTGCTACATCGTGTCTCCCCCATCTGCAGCACTGTTGTCAGCCAGTGCGTCAGCATGCAGACCGTGCCGAAGGACAGTATTAATTAGGTGATCGAGACAAGAAAGTCTCCTATATGGTTCCAGGGCTTTGTTACCCACACTATTAGGCTGAGGGAGCAGCTAGGGTCGAGTTTTTGTTTTTACGTTTCTCATTCGGATCCATTTGCGATCCATTCCATTCTGAATAAACAAACAGCGCAGTTTACATGCTTCGTCCTTGTTGCATTACCTTTATTTATTAAGATAATTCTAAACAGATTTCTGTAGTTCAAACAACTCGGAATTGTAGTTGAGAACGTCAGTTATAACGGCCCACGTATTAAAAAATTGTCGGGTTTATATCGGGCTCGGGCTCATAATTACAGTTAATGTGTCGGGCCGGGCCGGGCTCGGACGCAACGTGCACGGGCTCGGGTAGGGTCGGGCTTGATTTTTTGGGCAAGATCTAAGCTCTAATGTAGAGCAGTGTACTCCCCTTTCTGGTTAAAAGTTAAAAGTTTCACATCAGCATCACTGCTGTGTTTGGTTTAGGTGCTGCACCTGTAACCACACCCAACAGTGATGTCACAGTGTAGTGACACACCGTGGAGTAGCAACACATTCTCACTCCCATCGCGTCAAAAAGCGATGCTTGGTCAGGTGCCTTTGGCGTTTGTTATTGACGCAAAAAGTCTCCTTTAGCGTCATATTTAGACGCACTTGGTCAAAGGTCTTGGCGTCACTTTTCGACGCTCTGGGTCAGGACGTACGTCTAACTGACATGCGGCACAAAAACGGGACAGTTAGGTTTAGGAAAAGTTACGTTTCAGTGACACGCGGGACAAGAACTGGACACAAACACTGGTCTCCTGAGTGAAAGTCCTGTGTTGTTTGACCCATCCACCACCCCAACCTACCTCCCTACGTGGATTTTCGCTCTTTCATACTACCCGCTACCATTGCCGCGCTTAATACTACGTCATTTTGGGTGATTTTTGCAGCAGTATTTTACGAGTTGGGAGTGAGAACGGGTTGGCAGTACACTGGTACATTCAATGGTACTGTTGAAGGTAGATGTTGTAGAGTAGTCGTGAGCAGATATTGACACTCAGGATGAGTCAAAGAGGATGTTGAAATGATGGGCTTTTATTATAATTGTCCCAATTAAGGCCCACAGGCAAAACAAACAATTAACAAAACCAAAATTAAAAAGAAAAGAAAAAAATAAATACTTTCACCAAAAAATAAAATAAATTGACATGAGAGTCAAAAATTGATAAATGATACAGAGATACAGCTGTATATAAGTTGACTTTTCAAACTAGTCACCTGAGCCTTCCACAGACTTACGTCCTCACCCCTCTCGCTCCCCCAACAACTGAAACAGCCAGTCTATAAACGCCTGTAGCGCGCCCCTGGAATTGGAACATACCAACTAAAACTAACATACAGGGGTGGCTAAGGTGAGCAGACATTAAAAGCTACAAACAGCCAAAATTATTAGATCTAATAAGCTAGAAATTTACAGAAGATTATTTACCTGACTCACAAAAACATTGCATTAAGCCACAAGATAACTTGACGGACAATAAAATAATTACTCCTAATCCCGGTCACTTCCTGTTACCCCGGATGTACAAACGTCATTTAAACTCCCCGATCGCGGCAAACTTTCCTTTATCAATGAAAGAGAGCAGACGCCGGTAAGCCACAAAGACTACATGTTATACTGTTACCTTTTAAACTAAATAAACAGCAATGCAGTTAACAAAGACGTAAGTGTTGTGTGATTATTATACATGGTTATGTTTGTGACAAACGGTATGGTTTTAAACAATAGAGAATGATGCATTGATGGATATGACTATATCCTATAAATCACCGCAGTATTAGATGTTAAATTTGTGCACAAGAACACTACAGGATTACTATGGGGAATTTGATGAATGGCTAGTTTAACAAACGATTTGAAACAGAGCATATTGACACGCTAACACAATAAACAGGCAACATTTACAGTCCGTCTTTGAGAGCTAAACTAGGTAGCGCATCACTACCGTGACGGCAGGCATGCGCCCCGTCACAGGTACATTGAGAAAAGCAGGCTTGTGTATAAATCTCTGGACCAGCTTGGAGAATTTTACTGAATGATTACTGGTGACTCTGTCTCCTTCCTCAACAGCTGCTGTTAAAGTGCCCTGGAGTTACACAATGAATTTGAAGTGTTCAATAAGAAATTACCAGACTGTGATTGCACTGGACAGTTTTCTTGACGTGTGAATGTTAGAGTACTCCTCAAGGTGTTCGGAAAATACAAATACTGTATAGGAAAATGTTCTCGGTCATCTTGGCTGGAATAAATTAGAAATCAATCGACAGCAATGGCTACAGTTGGAACACAGGCCTCTGCTAAACTTTATACTCTGTACTTTTCATAATAACATAAAAGATCTCTAACATTGTGTGTTGCGCCGTGGCTTCAGCAAAGCATCTCAGTCAGACCCATGCTTTGTGGGTGGGACTTTTTTACCATGTCATCACGGCCAGTAAAAAGGTACGTTGGGCCAGTAAATACAATTGGTCAGTTGCTCTATCGGGCCAGTTCTCAAAAAAGTTAAACTAATCATTTGATTTAAATTTTTTTCCAGACATTGCTATTTACGTTTCTAAGTCTGCTCTTCCCACCGAGATTTTGCTCTGTTGTTGGTCTGTCTTAGTGACAGCTAATTCAGAGCTTTGAGCTCAATTAAGGGCAACCCAGACTGTATACAGAGTCACAATCAAGCATTTTTACTGTATCAATTTGGAGAATTGGAAACATTTTGCCCCACATAATGAAGTTATGTTAAAAAATTGGTAAGTTAAGCTATGTAGCTATGTTCCCAGCGAGAGATATACTATATATATAGATAGATAGATAGATAGATAGATAGATATCTATAGAGATAGATATCTAGATAGATAGATAGATATCTAGATAGATAGATAGATATCGATATCTATAGAGATAGATATCGATATCTATAGAGATAGATAGATATCGATATCTATAGAGATAGATATCGATATCTATAGAGATAGATAGATATCGATATCTATATATATAGATAGATATCGATATCTATATATATAGATAGATATCGATATCTATATATATATATCTCTATATATAGAGATATAGATATCTCTATATATATAGAGATATATATATATATATAAACTTAGGGCGTTTTCACACATACCTCATTTGGTCCGGACTTTCGGACTTTTCAGTTTGATCCGAACCAAAATTACAGGTGTGAAACCTCCCCCGGACCACGGTCCGGATCAAAAGATCAAATTTTGGTCCGACCAAAAGAGATGGTCCGGTTTGTTTATAGTGTGAAAGCATTTTTTGGATGGTTCGGACTTTCAGACCAAATAGAAGAAGCTCTGGCAGGCTCTCCTTGTGTTAAAAGAGCGGGGAAGCTCCTTTAAGGAATAGCTTGGTGCTTAGTGTGTAGGCTACATGAGAGAGTGATGGTGAATGTGCTCAGAGCAGACAGCTGTCGGCTATCAGAGCTGAGAATACATCAGCAGTTTATTTGTTAAGTGGTAGTAAATGTACAGTGTAGGTTTCCGTTTGTCTCTGAATAAATTCTCCAGAAAGCTTCTCAACATCACAACAAAACAAAAAGAGCCGCGGCAGTAGGGGAGAGCAGCAGGCAGTAGGGGAGAGCAGCAGTCAGTAGGGGAGAGCAGCAGGCAGATGAAAAAACTCCGACACAGAGAGAAGATACGAGAGGACGGGAAAGCCTGTCTACAAACCAATCAATTATAAGTATCTGGAGACGCAGCTCACGTATGTGATGACGGCAGGACGTAGTTTTGTCACGTATAGATCTTTAGTGCGCTTGCATAACTGCAGTGTGAAACCAAAACTTACCGGATCAAATGTATAAAATGTAACAAAAACATGAACCTTGGTCCGGACCTTGGTTCGGACTTTCATGTGTGAAAACGCCCTTAAACTTAAAAAGTAAGGACATTTTTGTTTGGTAGATTATTTCTCTGTGGTAACAATGCTTTTTGGCAATAAATCTTATACTGTTGGAAAGCCTGTTTAGTTCCCTTTCAAATGGTGCCCCCTTTTGTAAGGAACATGCATTTGTGGAATGAGCAGCAGCGCTGAGTATGTGGGTTGCGCCCATGAAAAATTTGCCAAATCTTCTCTGCCAATGCCAAACAGCTTATTCTGCCATTGACTCGTTTGGTGGATTGGGTGAGTTTGAAGAAACAAGACATATTGGCAATTAAACAATTTATTCATTTTACAAACAGGAGCCTCAGTAGCGTGTGGAAGAACCATACACAGCCACAACAGCCTGGCTCCTCCTCCTCATGCTGGTCACCAACCTGGTCACACACTGCTGTGGGATGGCATCCAATTCTTCAACCAGCATTTGTCGCAAGTCAGCCAACATGGTTGTGTTGGCCACTCTGGCATGAACAGCACGCCCAAGATCCCACAAGTGTTAAATGGGGTTGAGGTCAGGACTGCTGGCATCCATTCCATTCTCTCCACTCCCACATTCTGGAGGTAGTCTCTGATAAATCCCGCCCTGTGGGAGCGAGCATTGTCATCTTGGAGGATAGAGTTCGGTCCCAGACTGTGGAGATATGGGATTGCCACTGGTTGCAGAATCTCATCTCTATATCTCTCTGCATTGAGATTGCCTCCAATGATGACAAGCCTCGTTGATCCAGTGAGGAAGATGCCGCCCCACACCATCACACTGCCTCCACCAAAAGGTGTTACTCTCTCAGGGCATGCAATCAGCATAACGTTCTCCGCGTCTTCTCCACACGTTGACCCTACGATCTAACTGCCGTAGGCAGAATCATCCAATCCACTAAACACCAAACCAGTCAATGGCAGAATAAGCTGTTTGGCATTGGCAGAGAAGATTTGGCAAATTTTTCATGGGCGCAACCCACATACTCAGTGCTGCTGCTCATTCCACAAATGCATGTTCCTTACAAAGGGGGCACCATTTGAAAGGGAACTAAACAGGCTTTCCAACGGTATAAGATTTATTGCCAAAAAGCATTGTTACCACAGAGAAATAATCTACCAAACACAAATGTCCTGGTCATACATCTTCTGACCAGACTATTGACATAATGTTATTATATTCCTGTCTGGAGTGTAATAATGATAAGATTAGACACAGGCACACAAACAGATTAAAAAAAAACACACAGATGTACTTTGTCATAAACATGTATTACAAGCTGATAGCAGCTGTGTCCTGTTATGTTATGAAAGAGACAGATGTTCAGATATTGAAAGATACCAAGTCTAAGAGGAAGACTTATACAGAGCAATAAGGGCACATGAATGAAGGAAAATTAAAAATGAAGAATAATGTTTTTCTATTTCTCTTCAGGAAAAAAGGACCATTAAAACGGGGATAAGCAAACAAGGTTGTTAGTGTCTTTAGGGCAGAGTGTGTGTGTGTGTGTGTGTGTATGTGTGTGTGTGTGTGTGTGTGTGGGGGGGGGGGATGACCGAACACCAGAGTCGAGTTCCACTCAGGGAGCTCACACTAATCTGACTCGACGTGCTAAACCCACTCTGTTTTTACTACCAACAAATCACCCTTTCTCCCTGTTTTGTCCACTATTTTCTTGATTCTCAGTCTTTCTCCCTCTTTTTGTTTCACTCTGATGCTGTTGGTATTTTTAACTCCATGGTCAGTGCGTAGACAGTTCAAAGCTCAAACACATAAATATGGAACAAACACTCACATCTTCATAGACACACACATACTGTACACTAGAGCTGTAATCAGGCCTTAAAAGTTAGGCCTGACCAGGCCCAAGCCCGACAGAATTCAGCCCAAGCCCGACAAGTACATTTTGATTGACAGCTTTTTAAAAGCCCAAACCCGTTTACAGCCTGGCATTATTCAAATGTGCGCGCGCACGCACACAGCTCTTTGGCCTTTGGTCAAGAATGAGTCATTTATACATTTTTTTTCCCATAATTTATTCATGACTAACGTAGGCTATAGGCCACTTGGAAGTTGGAACAAAGAAATAAAATAAGTCCTCCAGAGGCCAGCCTCCGTTTCACCTCTTCAGCATCCATTTTCGCGCTAATCGGAACGCATCACCTGACCGCTCATTTACCGCGTAACCCGGAGTGCAAGCCCGAGCCCATGTAAAATGTTAGAAATTGAGACCGAACCCGGGAAAGATCTTCAGCTCTACTGTCCACCCTGCAGGATTCATCGTCTTTGCCTTGGCTTATTTCTTACGTGCTTACCTGACCGATTTGACAGATTTGCCTGGAATTTGTGCGTGCATATACAGTATATGTTGTAATATCGTGTTTGTGTGTGACTACAGATGAGCTGTCTGACGGAATTCACGGTCAGGAATTTACTGTCTGAACGTGAATGTCAGAATGTCTCAATGTGATTAATGCCACACACACACAAAAAACAAAGCTAGTTAGCTGTTAAATAAGCCACAAGTGGATATATGTATATTTATATATATATATATATGAAAATATATTGCTTTTATCACTAACTGTCTTAACTTTTCATTATAATAATGTAACTATGTCCCCTTTGTTTCCCTTCTCTACTGTCCTTTCCGTCATCCAGACACGGCTGCAAGAGACTACTACAAGAGCTACCCAATGGTAGATTACACCCACCGCCAGTCCCCTCCCACTTTCCAGCCAATCAACTTCCACCCCAAGGACAAGCCCTTCCTTCCGCCACCCGACATCCATGCGCCACTTGCGATTACCATCAACACCTCCCAGATCCCCAAGCCTAAGATCTCCAAGACCAACACCCACCCGCTCACCTCCAGCTCGGCCTTCAAAGCATGGGACCCCAGTAAGAGCCACATCCAGCACCCGGTGGCCACCCACATGGTCCTCCAGGGGCAACAGCACCACCCCATCCAGCAGCAACAGCAGCAGCACCACCACCACCCTATCCAGCAGCAACAGCAGCAGCACCACCCTATCCAGCAGCAACAGCAGCAGCTGCACCACCCCATCCAGCAGCAGCAGCTGCACCACCCCATCCAGCAGCAGCAGCACCAGTCGCTGCACCAGCAGAACAGCCGGCGCCAGGCCTACTCCAACAAGAGACAGTTCAGCATCGAGACGCTGCCCGAGCTCTTCTCGCAGCCTCTGGGCTACGGCCACTCGCCGCACGTGCACCCCAAGCACAAGGGACTACCCACCAACAGCAAGACAGAGGTCACTGTCTGAACATGGGGATGAATGGGTGAATAGCCAGAAGAGGAAACCAAGTGGAGTTTTAGGCGACTTTCAAAGAAATGCTCCGATATCTTTTATATCCACAGCCGTAAATGGCGAGAGGGGAGAAAGCAAAATATCGTGTATAATCAGAATCTTTTTTTTTAACATCTTCCTCATCATTGTTGTCAACAATAATAAGAACATGAGTGATATTTGTGTACTTTTTAAGACCACTGGATCAAAACAGCAGCAGCAGATTAGCTGTGAAGGTGGCGGATCGGCAGGAGCTGGCTTTGAACGCAGTCACTCACACTAAATAATTGAGTGGCCTCTCAGTGTGTTGGCACAGCTCTCTCCTCCTTCTCCTCTCAACCTCCTCTCACCTCAATGACACTCTGCACTGCTCTGTAGCACCACTCCAATGCGCACAAATGTTCAAATCTCACACACAGACACTATTTACCCCAAAGACTAGCCCAGACGCACTCTGCCCACTTTTTCGGAGACAGTCAGAGAGGCTGGTTGGGGGGGGGGGGTGTTTCCCATAAGACTTTGGCTCCACATCAGCAGAGACAATGCCATTGTGTTGTCAGCTCCCATTGCCCTCCAGCACCTCCGGAGAGTGAGATATCAGCCTGGCAATTCATAACAGCGAGGCGGGCGGGGTGGGAGAAGAGAAGGGGTTGGTTATTCATCTCATTCCAGGGGTAAATGAGATGAGAAGGATCTTAACCGTGCACACACACAAAGGCACTACACACTTGTCAAAAACTACAGACGGTTCCCAGCAGTGTCAGAGACCACAGGCACCCCCCCACTGACACACACTTGTCTCTCTCTACACACTGATCTGGGGGAAGTGAATAAGCAAGAGCACTTGTTGGTTTTTGTAACGGTTTGTTGAGCTGCTCATTTCAATCACCGTCTCTTGTGTTGCTGTGGATGTTTACCTCTAACGAAAACCCAGGATGTGTCACGATGCCTTGAAAAAAAGAGCAAAAGAGTCTATGTATCCAGAAAGGTTGTTACAAAGCCATCGCTTTCTCTGCTCCGCACTAGATTTCACAAATGAGGCTGGGTTTATTTCAGAGAAATGTCAGCCAATGCTGTATATTGGTACAAGCATCGAGTTGTCCCAGCAAGTGAAATTAGGATGTCTGAATATAGATCATATACATCCTCAAAGATCCACTTTTTCTGTGTTCAGCTGACAGATCCATACGTTTGCAGAGACATGATTTCATAATCATAAACTCATGATTAAAATCATGAACTGTTTCTGGATGTAGGAAGAAAAAAGGAATGATGCGTTACAGGAACACCTTTTCCCACTATGTCTATTCCTAAACACAGCTGTTTGATGCATGTGTTTACTGCTGCAATGCTAACATAATCTGAAAGGCTGAAACCACTTGTTAGTGCACTGCCATTCACTTCACTCCCTATAAATTAAGTATTTTAAAATTAAAAAAGTATATGACTACTATCACCCAAACAAAGAGCCATGTAATTCCTGCTGTTATTGCATTCAAACACAGAAAACAGATCTAGTTTTTTTGGCAGGGAAATGGTCAAATTTGAAGCGTTATGTATGTTATTTACAAGTTGTGTCTTCTTTGCCGGCTTCGCTAGTGTTAGCCACATTCAGGACTCAGCTGGTTTTGTTTAGAGTTGGAGGGTGTGTGAACCCCGAAGCTTCATTGTGCGGACTTCTGGAGAGCTACATGCAGTCACCGGGGCTAACATTAAGCGAGCTGTTTATGGACAGTAAATACTGTAGGCTGGCTATTTGTTAAACCAAAATAACATAAATGGTGGGTGTGGAGTTGATATATTTTAATCTGGCATATTTCACAGGACAGCAATGGCTGCTGCAACACCACCAGTTTACTGAGGTACGCTGTCTTTGGGGACGGCCCAGTTGCCTTTCTGCCTCCATTCTTCCCTCTTCCATTAGATTTAGTGAAAGTGAAATGACTCGTAATCAACCTCATAATAATCCCTGTGATACAAGAATACAGTATAACCGCATTGTAAGTCAGCCTCACACATGAATGACAATGCAGGGTGATTGGGTCAGCTAGAAATTGCCTCAAATGTAGATCCCTATGTAGTTAGCCACAATTTCCGCTCCAGGTGGCTACTTTCTAGGTTTGCACACTGTTAATCCTCCTGTTTTTCCTGGGATTCACCTGAATGTTACCCTTCTTTCCCACTGTTTCACCATTTAAATATTTTCCCGTAAATCTCCCATATTGTTTTACCTTTCTAAAAAACCTTTTTGATGTGTTTGCTACATTCTCCTCCAGTAAAGCAGATGGCAGTATGTAGAACATTAGCTGTAATATGTGACAATCAGTCATTCAATCAAATGGCACCTGCCAATAAAAGAAGAAGAAGAAGGAAGGATCGATGAACGTGAGAGGGATGGGGGAGTACCTGCCAAAAAGGCTTTTGTGCAAATATCAGCTTACCCATTCTTAATGAAGAGCAGCATTGGCCCAAGTAAAGTTTTTCATAAACCACCTAATTGTAGTTACTTAAAATGTAGGACCTGCAGTAGTTAACCCAATACTTATACTTATTTTAAAGCATGTGATTGCCTAGTGGTAATTTAAGGATTCACTGTGTATACCCACTGTGTCTAAATGTAATGGTTATGTGGGCAATGGTGGGGGCGGTGGGGCGGCCCCAAACATGTCGCTTATTTTCAAATCCCAATGTTGACAGGTATGGCTTTCAGTCAGACTCGGACACATGCGTTTGAAATGATTCAAGCTAAAATAATGTTTATTTTGAAAGATGTAGGAGGCCAGCACAGCTTACCCAGATATGTTTTGTGCAAATCCTTGTTTACCCGAAAACGGAGGTGGTTAGTGCAAAGTTACCACGATCCATATTGACACAATAACCTAATTTAATTTAATTAAGGAATACGCCAGATTGAAATATACCAAAATTTCTCTTTAAAGGCACCTTTGACTAGCCTGGCTCCACCCTCCTACGTACTTCCGCTCAATTTTCATTTCCCTGGGTTTGCGGTATATTCTTGGGTTTTCTCCGGCCAAATATTTGGCAGTCCAATCAGCGAACAGAGGGAGTGGCTGAGAATGATGACGTTGAGGACGTGCACTAGAAAGATGTGAGCGAAGTCATTCGGTCCGTTGTGGCAGCAACGCTGGCAAATATCCAGAAGTTAAAGCCCGAGCAAGAACAATATTTGCTGAGTTGTGTTGGTGGCCATGATGTTGTGGCCCTCCTCCCCACGGGGTTCGGGAAAAGTTAGATTTTCCAGCTCGCTCCATTAGTGTTGAAGGAGTTGGCTAAGGCTAACACTAGCGATGCTAATGCTAAATATAAGCCATAGTTGTCGGTCTCCCCTCTTGTTGCACATGCGCATGACATACATCACGACCAAACGTTAGTGATTGGTTATGGCAGATCCAGAGTGGCTCTGGGCAGATCCAATAGTTTTAAACTTCAACAGAGTACCCCCCTTTTAGCCTGGTAGGACCAGGCTAACCTTTGACGGCTGGGCTGACTAGAGTAATTAGTAAAGTAATAGTAACTTTTTAAATGAGTAATATATGACATTCTAGTAAATTTGTTTAATTTGCTGGTTACACTGGTTATTGATGGCTTCAGTTACTTTCAGCCTTTAAAATCCCTTACCTCCACACCACATATTCTCTCCTCCTCCTCCACTGCACAGAACAGCCCAACAGCGTGTGACTCACTGATTCACCTTCAATTGTTATCATGAGGGCGACAGCTATGCCGCAGTGCGTATGCCTGGCACATGCTGTAGAACATCAGACAGGTGGTGGAACCTAATCAAACGGCAGTGCTTACCAGAAGTCACACACTATTTAGCACTTTCTCTCGCTCCCTCTCTCTTTCTGTCTCTCTTCTTCTGTTGCTCTCTCTCTTTTTCTGCTTCCTGGCAGCCTCCTGGCAGACTGTCATTCTACCCCCCCGACCTCCCTCTGTGCATTCATGTCCATGGAAGGTTGAGCGATGAGTACCAAGCACTTGTCAAGTGTTTGGTACCCAGTGCTCCAAGCTGTTGTAAACCATGGTATTCTCACTCGGTCCTCAGAGCATGTGTGTGTGTTAATGATGGAGACAGTCACAGCATGGCAGATTCCAGATTTACTCCCTAATACACCCTCACGCTCACAAATGCAATCAAATTCAAGTACTCACATACACAAAGTAGCATCCACAAACACAGACTGGTACATGAATGACCAGATGCTTTGCAATACATTATTCACATCTGGAAATTAGCTGGTGCCAACCTGCTACCTTCAAACTGCACCAAGTGGATTTTATGTCAAATAGATTTAAATTTTTTAATTTGTTGATTTTTCTCCCAAGCAGAAATGTCTGTCAGCCAAATTACCCAATTTGCATCTCAATGTTATGGAGCTGTGAATGTACACAAGCAAATAAAGCGAACAACAGAGTAAAACTTTAACGAGAGAGAATAAATTAGCAATATAATGCTTGTTTGTAATGCTGCAATGGCTTCTCCAATTTGCCTCCCCAAGATGTGAAAAGAACCTGTAAAGCAAGGCTGCTGGAGTGGTCGTCGGAGCTGCTGGCATGCTTTTGTAATAAGGGATCAGCAGAGAATGGGGATCATGAATACAAAAGCATGAATGGAATGTGCATGGTGTGAATATGCATCACACACATCTGCGCTCACGCTCTCGCCAGCGCTGCACTGTATGTAATGTACCATGTTGCAGCAGGTTTCTTCACCATGGCTACCCACGAGGTGCAACACTTTAAGTGGGTCACTTCATATGAAAACTTTCCTGGCCTCTAAAAGCCCAACCAAAATATTCTGTGGGGTCTGTCCTTAATCACTCAGAATGCATTAGAGGGTTAGGAAAAATGAGGAATGACAGCGAGTAAACAAGCAATATGCGTCAGTAAAGCAATAAGCGCCAAACCATCATCACCCTATCCTTATCTCTCTGTCTGTCTGTCCGTCTGTCTGTCTGTGTGGAGCCCTCCTCAGAGTTTAGAGGAGGGGGGGGGGTGCTAATAAGGGGACAGGAGCAAAAGATTGGGCTCTGCAGAGGGCTTGGGAGCAGATGAAGTAGATGAGACAGAAAAGAAATAGGGTTGCATGGACACAGCTGATATGGCGATGGTTATTTTTCCATTCGGATGTGTCGGGATCATCTAAAAGCATTAATTCTGGGTTTTATCTCTCTGATGTACTCTAACAACCAGCTTTCAAAAGCATGGTGTGACTAGCTGAAAGGAGAAGTCAGTCTTTACTGAATCGCACAATTTCAACATCAAAGCTATTGTTGTGGTTGGGTCTTAGAGAACAGGACCATTTTATTCTCCTACAATACTGGCTGACTTCACAAACAGCACTGCAGGTTCAACACAATAGCAATGCTGGCTACAGGATTTACAATTACACAAGTCTACAGTAAGTCCTTCAGGACAAACAGGGCCTGAGGACAGGCTACCAGCAAACGTCTAACAACTTCTTCTCAACTTTCCCCAAGTTTCGATGGCTGACATGGCTCACAATGATTGGCGACAGAGTTTAAAAGAAGAAAGAATGGCTGATTCTTGAATATCCTTTCGCTCTTTGGAAAATGTGCATTGGAGGAGCCACAATCACAAGAAAAAAATGTGCTGATGTGCTGGAAAACACCTTTCAGTGTTAATTTCCCATCCTGGATCCAGATTTGTTTTTTCAACAATGCTGGATGGACTTCTATTACTCCCTTCAGACAAAGGCCTGTCTGGAAAAGCAGTTGGTAAAGCTGAATAAATTTGACTGAAAACAGTTTTGCCTCTGTTGTGGACAATGTAAATACTTTAACACATGCACAAACACATACATATAAACACACACACACACACACACACAAAACAAAACACAAGAGCCACACTAATTATATATCTGCCATACAATGTCCACAACTTTGTGGTACGAAACAGGACCAAAAGCCTTGAATCAGGAGAAACTGAGTACACCTAACTGATGCTTAAACATCCAAAACAGTGAGAATGCTGAGACTGTTTTGGATCATCAGCTTAGAGTGCACTTACTCAATCTCTCCTGATTAACGACAGACTATGGCGCCACTCGCTCATCTCAGAGCTCACTGACTGTTTGTAAAACTTCCTCTCTATAAAAGAAACAATGCAAGTATTCTACCGCAGGTTATCTGAATGCAACCTGGTAGACATACTTGGGCTCCATGATCCCTAGCAATATATAGATTATGGTGTATGGTTCAATTGTTTCTTTGTGTTCTGTCAGTTTGGTTTTTGTACTGTGTTTTTCCAAGGATTAAGCTACTGTCAAAAACAAAACAACAAAAAAAAGTTAATTTGACCAATGGAAAGTTAAAAGTGCTTCCAGATGTTAGACTTATGGCTACGCACCCTTCAACCCCCCTCACCCCCCATCCCCCACCCCCACCCCCACCCCACCTTCCTTTACCACCAGAGGATGTCATATGTTTGAAGCTTGTGATCTTTTGAGTTACATTTGATGGTCTACATGCACTCATGTATTTAATGTTAAAATATATTGCATTGTATTCAAGTGCTTTGCCAACACATTAGCTGAAAGATGACAGGAAGATTCAGCGATTTCTTGTACAGCTTTTGCATCTGCGAAAAATGAAAAAAAAAAGAATCATGCGTTGTGTCATGATAATTTGTAATAGGCAGCAATAGGCTGACTTGGATTGCTATGTTCTACTTGTGTATATATGTATGCTGTACCACTTGTCTGCTGTACAATTTGTTGACTACTCAGCTTATATAAGGGCTTTTTATAGATATAAAAGCAGACTGGGCAATCTGACGTCACTATCTGTAACAAGACAAATTTCTCTAGAGGGTTTTTTTTAGGGATGATGGGATATGAACAGAATTTTCATGCATACAAAATGCTATATAAATAAAGTTGTGACTGACTGACTAACTGGCTGAAATGTCTATAGGCACTCATACGACGTTGGCCCATGTCCTGTTTGAATAAATCTTTCGAGAAATATAGCATTTGTTCATTTGTTATTCGTACATGTGTTTTGGCTGTTTCTGACAGGAGCAGCAATATTTTAAGCAATGCAAAGATGAAGTACTGTTTGTGGCAGTCAAAGATCTCACCCAGGTCATTAAAGGAATAACATTACGCTTCTGATGCCGTGAGTTAGATACTGTAAGATGATCAAACCACTTTCACCGTGAGCTTTAGAGGTGCTGGTTAGCTTTGGACAGAGCCAGGCTAACTGCCCCCCTCCCCCCGTTTGCAGTCATTATGCTAAGCTAAACTAACTGCTGGCTGTAACTGAGAATTTTCAGGATGTCAACAGGTATGCATGATAGCAGAAAATATTTTAAAGCATCAAGCACTCACTGTTTTCACTTTTTCACATGCAGGATGAAATCCAACACAGAAAAGGCAAAGATACCAACAGTAGCCTGAATAGACCACCTTGCAGACGTTTCAGGTAAAGTCTTCCTCTGAAATTCATCTAGTTGGAGTTTGTCAAAAAGCATCCATGATAAATAACTGAAAGGAGTGGGTAGTCTATATGATACGCAGGTATACCCACTAAGAAAGCTCCAGGATTTCCATATACCCTCTTAAAAATGACCAATGACACGCAACAACATACTTTCCATTATATTTTTGATATATTTTGAATTGTCATCTGTTTTTCTTCTTCACATAGGATAAATAAAGGTATTTCCACTGTAAATTGGTGCAGAAAATTGTACCCGAATACAGGAAAGGAAGTCGTTGATGCTCAAAACTTCCCTGGGGGAGGACACCCAGACCCCCCACTATGATATGCCCCTCTCCCCCAAAGGCAGATTCTGGCCAATATACAGTACAGTATACCCACTACAATGCATTAGACTACACCACTGGTTCAACAGCAGGGTAAGTAACGACGCTTCATCACAAAATAACCCCTAAAAGCACTGACTGTCATAGACAGATGTATAAAGAAGCACAGGTTCATCCAAGGTTTCCCCCAAAATGTTCCTAATTAAATGGCCGTGACAACAACATTCATGATAGTGCTAGCATGGGAACTGCCGCCTCCTACAAGCTGCAGCCCACAATATCTGCTTCAAGCTTTCATTTGACCCAGTTAGGGAGTTCCCAAGCTTGACGCCGCACACAATATGCTTCCAGATTTACTGGTAAGTGACACATCAAAGCAGAAAGTCACAACATCCAACTAAAAGTAAAAGAAAAATGTACAAGCAGGTTAGGAACGGAGAAAAGGCAACGTCAGTTTCCTCCTCCTCTGACATCACCTGTATTCAGCTGATAGGATGATAACAGCGCTCTCTTTCTTTCTTTCTTTCTCTTCTCTTTCTCTTCTCTTTCTTCCTTTTATGTCTTTGTCACACACAGCCTTAAGTCTGGATCTCCCAAAGAGGCGTGTTGCCACTTAATTTGTTCTGACATCATCTGCGATTTGACAGGAAGTGTTTCCTGTGGGTTAAGAGCAAGCTGGCAGCGTGTTTTAGAGCCCTTAAGTGTGTGATGTCATCCGACAGCACGTACAAAAAAACAAAAAAAAAACTTTTGTGTCGCCTTATTTCCTGTAGCCTGTCAAAAGACCAATCCCTTCTTTACATACATAATAGAAGTAAAGCTCAATCCTAATGCACTAAGAACAGTTTAGTTAAGTAGTGAGTGATTAGAGAGACGACAGACGTTTAATCATCTATCAAGACTGCCCATCATTTTCAATTAACCTACTGAAACTAATTATTTCTTACGTAGTGCAGCAACTTCCTCATGAATGGATCAATAGACTAATCCAGTTATAAATGTCTGCACAGTCATCAGACTCCATTTATTTTCAACCTGCAGCTTACGTTAAACATCTTTTAAAATGATTTAGTTAATTGGTTTTGACACTGATAATATGATTGCCCATTTACCCTGCAATAAAGACATGCTGTAAATTAGACCTTTCATTGTTTTTGACCTAGAGAAATATTCCAAGAGAGAGCCAAAGAGAATAAAGACAGCATTACAACATAGGGTGAGTAAGAGAATGAGTTCTGACCTCAAACTGTAATGTGTTGTCTTTATATCGTAGACACAGACATTAGAATAGCTAATGCTGTCCTTTATGCACGTGGCTGAAAGAAATAGAGCAAAATAAGCATATCTAATGTGCAAAAAGTAAGTAATGCGTAGAAGACGGGAGTTACAGAAGTTCACACATGGACACACATTGCAGCGGAACAATGTAGAAAACAGTGTCATGTTTATTGTACATGCACACAAACAATGTCAACTCCTATACAGGCACAAACAACCCAGCCGAGAGGTAAAACAGGATGTGTGTCACAGGAGGCACATGTAGCCTTATAGAACTACAGCGCGGAAAGGCACTTTCGGTTTTTGAACACTCTTCATAATGACACTGCTTTCACTCCCAGAGGCTTGGAAGACATACTCACAGCGTTTCTGCATATTTTAATTCAAAGTGCTCTTAAAATCCTGAAATGATAAAAGTACTGAATAGTTTACTTGGGAAATCCTTGCCCCATACTAATGGTCATGCCAGTATTTTAACCCGTAATTGTAATAATTGTTCAAATTTATTTATTTATTATTGCAAGAAAATGGCAACATAATAATAATTTTACACATGACATACTGTAAATACTAGATACCCAATGGTTACATAATCCATTTTTGAGTAATAGTATTGATTAGCCTTAGAAACAAGGGTGTGTGTCTGTGTGTGTGTGTGTGTGTGTGTGTGTGTGTGTGTGTGTGTGTGTGTGTATTAGAGCAGGCAGGGCAGTGGGCATCATCTCCAGCTGTCATAAATGTCACAGATCATTTGTGTGTCTCAAGGGTTTGGACCAAATCCATCACAGAGAGCAGAAAGCCAAATGCCACAAACCATGTCCACAATAATTATCTCTCTATGTCTCTCTCTCTTTCACCCATGGCGGGCATCCTGGGGCTCTGTACCGGTGTATAAATGTTGTTATTCAGGTCAGAGGACACTGGAATATTGCATTACCATTACTTATTCAGCCGTCTCGCTAATACTAATGCAGTAATTCTGCATTCTAGTGGCAAAACGGAATCTTACTCCCTACAGAAAGCAATGTCATTGTTATCTAGAAAGGTTTTATACAAAACACTAAGATTCTGCCTACAATCAACAGGCCTTGTTCTCTTAAGATATTTTGACTCGTCACAGTAGGAAAATCACAAGTAACATTGACGATGGCTCTTTCCTATTTAAGTGTCCAAGAAAGCCAAGACAGTGTATTTACACCTGTGCTTTTCCCACTGTGACATGTCAAAATGTCTTCTGAGAAAAAGGGCAAGACGTCAGCAAGGTGAATATTTATAAGTCTCGTCAAAGACAATGTTAGGAATGTGCTCAAATAATGAGTAGATTTATTTAATCTGTGATAGAAAAAAAAAATCAGTTCAATCTGTTCTGTTCAAAACTGTTGCTACTAGCTACCTCAAAGTCAGTTAGCAAAGTTATTCAAATCAATTCAGTAGCTTGATAGATAGCTTTAACTGTAAGCTACTAAAATGAACACATTGTGGCAGGTCATTTTAAAGCTGCACTACTTAATATTTTTATATAAATAATGCATCAAATGACTATAGGGCTTTTCACACTGCATATTGTGAACCCAAGATTAGCCTAAGCCCAGGGCTATACAATTCACACTTCCACTACCCCTGGGTTAAATGTCAGTTGGAATACGTAAGTAATGTTAAAATTATATTTCTATTTCTAATTCTATCATTGTTTACTTAGTCCCATTTCACACTGGCAACTTTTAGCCCCATGTTTAGTCGATTTCCAGGGGATAACCCCACAAACACGGGGCTAACCCTGCTCCGGAGCCGGGCCAGCAAGCCCTACGCTAAAATCGGGGTTAGCCCTCTTTGGAATGTGCTAACCCAGGATTGTGCCAGTGTGAAAGCTTTCTTAGTGAAAAAAGCTCTGATCAGCCTACTTTATGCTAACACCAAACAGCAGACAAACAAAGATAGCGACTACCTGGTGAACATAGTGGAGCATTTTGCAGCTAACGAGCCAAATACTTTTAGGAGTTGGTAGAGACCAAAAGCAGAGCTAAAAATAGAGTGTATATTGGACCGCCATTCATCAGGTCATCTTAAACATGACTCCAAATGAATGCTATTGTTGCTCTGCTGGAGGTGGAAATCTATGGAGCTAGAACAGTGACAGTAACCTGTGGTATTGAAAAGAAAAATTGGCATTGAAACAACAAATATTGGCACTGAAAAATGTTGAACTGAAATATGAAACCCAAACATTAAAAAGTTATAATCTCACAATCCTACTATTTTATTTCACTTTGACATTTATTTGCATTATGATAGGTTTTTCAATGTCAATCTACATTTTTTATTGATGTCTGTCTGTCTTTTTTCACTGACAGTTTTTTTTTTTTTTTTACGCTGTCAGGATTTTTACAATGTCACTGGTTTTCAGTTTCAACTTTCTGTCACTGTTTTGGCGTAGGGAGGAGGGGCCTGACGGGAGGGACAAAGAGGGCGTGGTTTACAGGTAATTTGTATAGGCTACTGGGAGAGACCGCAGCTCCACAGGAATCCTCACAGATCCATGTTATAACCACATATCTGCAAAGGCTTCCACAAGTTCACCTGGAACCTCCAAATCTAAGTAAGTCTGCTTATCTCTGCCATTTTTTTCACGTAGAAGCAGGCTGGTTTAGTGTTAACTTTAAATGTAGGCCTAAGCTGTGCTGTTTTGGCAGAGGTTAGAACTGTTCTCTTAATACATCCATGGTTAGCACACGTCAGTTAACTTGTGGCTAATTGTAGCTAAGTCTCCCGCCAGGGACGTCAATCTATCTTCTATAATGTAGTATTTATAATAACAGTAATTCCTGTCCTTTAGGAGTCCTAAGGCCAGTGTTATTGCTGGTGCACAAAGCTTGACTCGCTTGCATCTCTCATTAGCTCCGTCATGGATGTATTAAGAGAACGAGCTCCGCTCTCTCTACCTGCCGCTAGCACTGGCATGGAACGTTAACGCGCCTCCCCCATAACTATCCTCCAATTACAAGTATAGATGCTGACTGACAGGTTTCTAGGCAAATCACACTAACAGGCAGAACGCGTTCACTGACATCTCCTAAATCTGGGAAAACACAGTTACTGAAAAACTGCCTTAGCTGAACATAACAGTTAACATTATCATGTGAACCAGTCCAGTACAATATTTTATAACTGTTTAACTTATAGTGTTAATCAGTCAAAAATATTATCGGTTAAAGGTTTACTTGACATAAATGTATAAACTTGCCTGTAAACAAAAACAAGTATGTCTGTGGTATTTCTGGCTTAAAGGCATAACCTTTACATTTCTCATCCGATTTCACTAAGTTGTGTATGATTACAGGCACCTTCGACTGGGAGGCAATTTATGGAGATTTATTTTTTAATAACAACAAAATGGTTTTCCTGTGTTATCCTGCCATGTTTATGTGTGAAGAATCACATAGTTAAGTGCAGTCTTGCAAAGCTATCTGCCATTGTCCTAGGAGGGTCACAGGGTTAATGACTGCCCTCAGTTCTGCCATAGTCTGCGGCCTCAGAGGGCACTGGATGGGTGGTAAAAGTACTCCACTGGCAGACTCTTCTGTCACTCTGTCCTGGTCCCCTTCCAAGATTAGATCTTGTATATCCTGTAATTGACAAGTAATGTTAAAAGACTGCAGTTGCTTTTAGAATACTTCACAAAACAATTACACTTCTTTTTTTTGTAAATGAAATGCACACTTTAGGTGTGCATTTAATTTGTTATGCACATATGGCCATAATAAATATCCAAAACAAAATTTAAAACAAGGTTTAATTGAACATTTTGAGGCTGCACAGGGTCCTGGAGAAGTCTGGTAAAGTGTCAACGTCCCTCTGGAGGCGTGGTACAAATATATAGTGGGTACAAAATAAATGCAGACTGTTGGAGGGATCTAGCAGGTGACCCTCTTAAAGACTGACACATCAGTGCACTATTAATATCACTTTAAACCCCCAAGTGGGCTAGCTGATGTGATATTAGCTAGCGTTAGTGCTTGTTCAGCTAACCGCTGCCAAAACAGCACAGCTTAGGCCTACATTTAAAGTTAACACTAAACCAGCCCGCTTCTATGTGAAAAAAAATGGCAGAGATAAACAGACTTACTTAGATTTGGAGGTTCCAGGTAAACTTGTGGAAGCCATTGAAGGTATGTAATATAGTAATCTGTGAGGATGCCTGTGGAGGTGCGGTCTCTCACAGTTTGCAAATTATATGCAAATTACCTGTAAACCACACCCTCTTTGTCCCTCCCCTCAGGCCCCTCCTCCCTACGTCAAAACAGTGACAGAAAGTTGAAACTGAAAACCAGTGACATTGTAAAAATCCTGACAGCGTAAAAAAAAACTGTCACTGAAAAAAGACAGACATTAAGAAAAAATGTAGATTGACATTGAAAAACCTATCATAATGCAAACAAATGTCAAAGTGAAATAAAAAAGTAGGATTGTGAGATTATAACTTTTTAATGTTTGGGTTTTATATTTCAGCTCAACATTTTTCAGTGCCAATATTTGTTGTTTCAATGCCAATTTTTCTTTTCAATACCACAGGTTACTGTCACTGTTCTAGCTCCATAGAAATCATAGACTATAGGTTCAAATAAGCAACTGTTTGTTGATAAGTTTACCATATCAGCTTTACGAGATGAAAATATTGCCCCAAGTGGTAAAAAAAATCATTTAATGGAGGTTTAAAGCTCCTATGTGTAGTATTATTGCATGTTTAAAACTGATCATGGCCCATGTTTTTGTTTGTAGGACAACAATCCTGTTGAAAATCGGTGCAGTGTACGTGCTTATGGATTGTACAGTATAACAAAGGCTAATAAAATGTAACATGTATAAGTAAAGTTAAAGAAACATTCTAAAAGTAAAGCAAAAGGCACAGAGACACAGTTACAGCAACAAACCCAACTAATTTCATCCACTGTTCCACTAACAGTCAGATGATGATAAACTGAGAGAGAAAAAGACACATTTAGTGCCATACAGTGTGTCCAGCCCTCCCATTGCAGTGTGGAGGCAGCACTGGCATTTTACCAGCCCACCTTTGTGCATTCTAGTGATGAATGGATTTTAACCGGCACCTGACAGAACCAGATAAGACAAGAGCTGCCACACAAAGCCACTCACTGCAGTCCATAGTGACAGGACAGAGAAATAAATTAAGAAAAAACACCAAAAAGCCAGAGGAGGAGGAGAGGAGGGAGGGAAAATTGGAGGAAATGTCCCCTCTCTGAACATATTGTCAGAAAAGAGAATGATCGCAAGAATGAGACTGAGATAGATAATACCAGGAGAAGAAAGGAAGGACAAAAGATATCTGAGAGAAAAGGAAGATGACATTTCCAGCAGCACATGGGGAAAGAAGGCGAGAGGTGTGCATTTGCCGCAGAACTAACAGAATGTAAAATAAGCTGCGGAGAGAGAAAGAGAGCGGGCAGAGGCAGGAATAACCAAAGGACAGCTTTAAGTCTGGTGCTGCAGGAGAGAGGCAGACAACCAGAGCGAGCATGGAGGTTAATCCAGCTAATACTGTGGTTGACTGGGGAATTTGCAGCTGGAAATGGGGCCATGGAGAGCTGAGGAAGTGCTTAGCCTGGTGGTTTGATGGGCTAAGTGACATAGAGGTCCAAAAGCATGTTTCGCTGGTTTTTATTTCCAACTAGAGGCCAGTGTACTGAGCCATTACACACTCAGACCTTTACTTTTTATTTACAGGCTAGTGGCTCTAAGGATGGCAATGTCCAGACTGAAATATTTTAACAACAATTGGATGTGGATGGATCAATCCTCCCGTATCCTTTCCTCTTGCACCACCATGAGGTTGACCTTTGTCGTTTTGAATGAAATGTCTCAACAACTGTTGGATGGATTGCAATGAAACGACTGCTGCACACATTCAAGCCCCCCTCAGTATACATTTTAATAACTTTGGTGATCTCCTGACTTTTCACCATCTGGTCAAATTTCCAATTTGGCCAATAGCCTACTTTGGTTTATGACATTCCCATCAGCCTCAGCTGTACTTTATGTTAAAAGAAAATGTTAACATATTAATGGCCTGTGTCCACATATCGGTTTTCTCTGGCAGAAAAGCGCTTCAAAGCTCTACCTGTGGGTTTTGTTTCTATGACGACATTAACGTAAGCTAGGTAGCTAATTTAGCGCTATGTTAACAGGGTTGACTACACAACTAGGCTAACAACAAGCTTACTTTATTACAGTGATGAAAGCACAACCTTTACCAGCAACATTCAGTGTCCAGCTGATCTGCTCCCACAAATGGGTTTTTCCGTCTTTGACGACACCAGCGCTTTTCTGAAAAGTAAAGAGACTTCAACTAGAAGGGCTCAGAGCGGCCGCAGTAAAAAGGTGAAGCTCACTTTTTCTCGCGCTCAGAAAAAAACAAACAATAGGCCTGTGTGGACACTCAGCCTAACATGCTAAACTAAGATGTTGAACATTATATTCACTTAACATCAGCATGTTAGCAATGCGATTATGAACATTTTAGCATGCTGATGTTAGCATTCAGCTCAAAGTGCTGCTAGCATGGCTGTAGTCTTTTAGTCGTTTTTTTTTAATCTACCATTTTAAAGTAATAACCAAAATCAGAATATCTCTCTAGATACACAAAATTACATTCTTTTCTCTTAAAGGGGAACTATGCAGTTTTTTTAATTAACCTTTTAATTATTAATTAATTAATTTACCTTAATTGAACAGCTTCGGAGTCATTGGAATGGTTATATGACTTTTTTTCGGGTTGAATGGTGGTCGTCTCGCTCCCCCCTAGCGCCTGTGAGCGGAAAAACCACCCTTGCAACTTTCGGCCGGCGAGCCGCCAGCCTCAGCATCAGGAAGTATCGCGTGAAATCAGGTCTCACGATGTAACAAATTGCTTCACAGCACTGCACACATACAGGAACCGGCTAGCTGTAAGAACAAGGTAGCGATGGAGTTTTTCACACTATCATCATGGCTGAGCCGGCAAAAAAGAAGCAGAAAGCTAGGAAAGCATTATCGGAGGAACAGAGAAAGAGGAAACGGCAGACGAGAGTGAGGAGTCCGACACGAGTAAACATCGGACCTGCGTTTCCAGAATGGGGAGAACAGCCTGCAAATCCGATGCTGACCTGGCATTCTTGCTATTGCACTTGTAAGTATCTTTGGGATAAACTTTGTTTAATCTTTGTAGTTCTTGTTATTGTGACCACAGGATGTTTGTTATTGTCTGTAAAGGTTTTTTATTATGACCGCTGTCTGTTACGGGCTTACTAGCTAGCTTACTAGCTGTCTACCTCAGTGGACATGGCTCCGTGCATTCACCGGCTTTGATGAAAACAAATGCACATGACCAGAGGGAGAAGATGGGAGGGGGGAGAGTCGCCAATGAGTTTTTACAACAGTGTTGCCAAATATCTATTCCAAAGCTGTAGGGGGAGCTCTATAGAGAAACCTGCGAGCAAAAAGTGAGAAAACGGCGAAGAAATTGCCAAAACTGCATAGCGCCCCTTTAATGTTTTTGTATTCTTATTATGAGGAATGTTTTTGTCCTTTCTTTTCCCTATTTTTCCCATCTTATTTTGTCTGTTTAAATGTTTGTAAACGACAAAATTCACTGCTTTGTCAGATCATATTTTGTTCAGTTTTGCATAAGCAGCCTTAATTAGAAACTCAATAGAACTGGATTGGTTAAATTAGAAATTAATAAGAAGCATTGAGGCATATGTGAATGGCATAGAATTATAATCACAGGAGTAACAGTGGAAAGAAAGACACACACTGGTGCACACTAACATTCACACACGTAGTCACTCTCTGCTCTTTTATTCATGCACACTAACATTCACACATATTCACTCTCTGCTCTTTTATTTATACAATATGCCTTAATTAGCATATAATATCTAATCTTTTACATTGCTTTGCATCCGAAAGACATCTCTCTCTAATCTTCAATACGTGCCCTAAAATAAAAGCACATGCACAGCCCACCCAGCCAGCCACACACACACAAATCTGCAACTCTGCAGGGCTGGCCAGTGACAGCTTAATCAATCTGGTCAGCTCTCTATGTGGATGATGTGTTTGTGTCTTTGATCATTGACTGTTTTATCGTATAGTCTGATATGTTGTAGTATTATAATAAGTCACAGAGAAGTATAATGTCATTGTTTACTAAGGTATATTATAGAATATCATGGCGTCAGAAAGATGAAAATGAAAAGATGATTGAGACAGTGAGTAAAGGAGAAATATATATTGAGATGGTGGAGATTGTAAAAGTGGGGATGGATGTGAAGGATCTGGCCATTCAGTATGAAAGAAGAGTGTGAGAGTGAAGAGAAGCAAGAAGGCAGAACAAAGTAGAGGGGGAAAAAAATCAAAGAAGGGAGGGAGACGAAAAGAAGTAGGACAGTAAGTGAGATGAATAGAGGAAAAATAAAGGGAGAAAAGTATCAGGTGAAAGATGCAGAGTAAGAAAGAAGAGAGTCCACAGACATCATGGTGCTATTAGATGGATGTACTCCATCAATCTGCTGCGTCCACTGCTTCATAAACTCAATTAAACTGCAAGCCTCATGAGGATGAACACTCTCCTTCTCCATCTATCTACCTGAAGCTCCCTCTCCATCCCTCCCCCTCTAATCTGGCGGGAAATCAACCGGTTTGTGCCACTAATTCTCCATTCTTTCCCTCTGCAACAGAACACCCTGCCTCGATTGTCAGAGAGGCAATATCACTGCTGTCCATAGATCATTTACTCAACACCTTTTGTTTACCTCGTTTATGATGCCTTGAAGTAAAAACAGATCCAAGGTTTTGCAGTATAATCTGATTCTTAAACGCTTAATATCTTGTGACATGTCAATATGTTATTTAAGGCCAAATTTTACAGTATCAAGGGACTTCCGTTTTTCATTACTGCAGTGGCAAGTTCAATTCCATTTTCTTTCTGTGCCAGAACAACAGGGATATGCAGGAAAGAAAAATAGAGAACAGCACTCCAGACTACTTCATAAAATGACGACACGCCGCAATCAATACATCTACTTTAAAGGGGAAATGATGGGAGATGGAGAGGTGGGCGGAAGACAGCACATAAAACCTGATGGATAGATACTGTAAAGCCAAGACCTATTGCACAAAATTAATTAAACTTAAGGAAATTCATGGTGATTGGACACATCCATAATTACTCTGGCTTGCTTGATTGCGTGCGTGCGTGCTTGTGTGTGTGTGTGTGTGTGTGTGTGTGTGTGTGTGTGTGTGTGTGTGTGTGTATAATGATGGAGGTCTTATCACGATACAGAGTAGGGAGGGCGGGTAGTGTGTAGCTGAAAATTAAATGTAGTGTGTGTGCTCTTTTAAATTAACTCTTTGGAAGTAAAGTACCTCACTCCCAGTGAGTAAAGCAGTCAGTCATCAGGTAGCGGCCACTCAGTCTGTCAGTACTCGCTCTGACCTGAAATCAACCACAATTAATCAGTGAGTCTGCTGGGAACGTTTCTTCCCATATGTTCTCCAGTAAGGCTTTGCTCTTGCAGCACCATTGTCCTTCACATCCTAACTGCGGCGCTATCTGCTATCGCCTGCTGTTCAGCTGGGAGTTTTGAGCATTGCTGAAGGAAACAATAGCCGTAATTGCTGAGAGAGGGATGGACACAATCCGCAATCTTCCAGTCGCAAACCTGAGTAGCTAAGTTCCAGTTGACCTCCTGTTTTTACAGTAGCCATGCTAGCGGTGTGGCTCTTGGAATGGCAATGTAGTTCTGTACGTTGGTCAGCCCAAGAAATAGCTCTACAACAACTATTGGATAGATTGCCATGAAATTATAAACAGACATTGATGGGATGAATCCTAATGACTTTGGTGATCCCCTTACTTTTCCTTGTGCATCGTCAGCAGGCCAAATCCCCCCCCCTCCCACACACACACACACACACACACACACACACACACACACACACACACACACCTAAAGCCACTTTCCGACTTCCTCAAACCTATTCATTGCCATTCACTTCCTGTCCACCAGATGTCCTATGACTTTTTCTCCTGTCCCAGTCACCTCAGTCTCACATCCAGCCACTTCCGCCTGTCCTGCAATAACCTTTTAACCTGTCCCAGTCACCTGACCTACCCCACCCACCAGCTCACTTGTTCCCACTTTTCTCATCAGCTCTGTAGATAGTTAACCAGCCCCGTTCCACTCATTCCCAACCAGATCGTCAAAGTTGCCAATGTTGCTTTATACCATTGCTTTCTAGCCATCTGAACCTGTATCCTGTTACCTTTTAGATTGAAATCTGTACCTGCCTGCCTGAACCACTGACTGATGATTCTCATCCAAACCCCTTTGGATGCGTTTGCCTGTTCGGACTTCCTGGCCCTTGCCTAAATGATTCTGTAAGTGTATATACCTCCATTTTGTCATTGAAACCCTGAACTGTAACACTCTGCCTATTGTCTGCATTTAGGTCCTATCCCTATCCCCAGCCGTGACAAAATACCTGCAGAACTAATAAGATTTGGCATTCATAGCAATTCATAGCATGACAGCACACTTAACAAAGGTGAACATGGTAAACGCTATTCCTGCTAAACAGCAGCATGTTAGCATTGTCATTGTGAGCATGTTAGCATGCTAAAGTTAGCATTAAGCCCAAAGCATTGATGTTCATAAGTACAGCCTCCCAGAGCCACTAGCTAGCATGTAGACTGGCTCATAAAGACAGTCTACACACACACACACACACACACACACATTACGCCACTAGCCTGATTTGGTGTCGCGGCTGGTGTGATCCCATCTCAAGATGGTCTCTTGTTTTTATCAGTGAAGAGTTGTTTCTGAGCTAGACGAGCACATCTTTGTAGAATTGTAGCCCTTGTTATAGAATATTACTTTGTTGAGATTCTACTGAATTCTCAAATGAACAGATGCCTCAGGGAAAAAGACAATCTTGAAACCTCAAAGGCACTGACTGAGGTGAAACTTAAAATCTTACATATGTGTAATTACCTGGATAGACAATGTTCTCCATCTAGAATAATTGAAAGAAAAAGAAATGAGTAGAATGAGCTCAGCTTTTTGTGTAGAAACACCACTGCTTGACTGCAAATGCTCAGATGGCTTAAACAATTCAGAATTATATCATATATGAGTCACTACGCGGCAAGAAAAAAAAATCGAAAGACTAAATACACTTTAGTGGACAATCTTCTATGTTTAGTAATTAGCACACCACATTACATAAGGAATCCTGGTAAACCTGCTGTTTTTATGTTGAAGATGAAATGCATATCCCTCCTCTTCACAGGAAAACAATTTGTCTTGCTATATTCTCTTTTTTAATGTGCACAAACACACAATGCTTTTGTCTAAACCACATATCTACTAAATGCAGTACAAATCATTAGTGAACAATCACTCAGTGATTAGATTGAATCCTGTCACTCTCCATCACTACCCTTTCCGTGTGGCTGAACTGATCTACCTCTGCACCACTACAGTCTCTCACCATAACAGGAGCTGCAATTTTTCCATTGAGTTGCCACCATAAATCTGCTTCATGTGAAGCTTTTATGTTCCCTCACCACAACAACTAACCTGTCTCCCACAGTGATTCAGTCAAGCATTTCTTTTATGGTAAAGAGCTAAACAGTTGACAGAACAAATGGTACATGGTATCAAAAACAAACAAACAGAGTATTTACAGAACGATCGGGTGTTTGGATTCTATTTCTCACAAGTCAAATCCATAACTTGTCAAGTTCAGACCAACATTATTGGAAAAACACTTAAGGCCCCACACACCCACAGATGTCTTTGATTACTCTTTCTGATTAGATGTCACTCTGTAACTCACTGAGTTTAAGAAATCAGTAAGTCAGATAGGGATACAATGGGTACAGTCAAATAACTTGGAACGCATTGCACACCTGAACCAAAATACAGTTTACAGTTTTTTTCCAACTGCCTACACACGTTTTCAAAACTATGTCTCCTTTTTTCAAAACTCTACACACAATTCCCAAAACTGCACACACAAAATGCAAAATGCCTCACATCCCCTTCAAAATGAAACACTGCATTCAAAATACCATAAACACATCTCAAAATGAAGCATTTGCATCAAACGGCAAACACTTTTTTCATAATAGTACATTTTTAGATATACCATGTACACACTGTTGTTATAAATCTAAAGCTCTTTTGTCTTTCATAGGCTTATATCTACACTTGCAATGTTCTAGAGAGAAAGTAATCTGCTGAGAGGGGTTGAAAAGTGCACCGTAAACAACAATGCAATGTTACAGTAAAACAGAAAATATTTATTGGGCAATCATTGTGTGTCGTGGCGGGGGGGGAGTGGGGTGGCAGGTGGGGGGTTGGGGTGGGGGTGGGGGAATTGTATGCTCAAACAAAGTCTGATTGATTTGTAATGCTGAAATAGTCATTAGATAGTTGCATGCAGTATGGACGCCATTGTAAAGCTACTCAAGATGGGCTTTTCTCATGGTCATTCCGTGGTTGATCACATGATGAATAAGTGTGGCCCTGATCTCATCAGAGATGGCTCTCCTTCCTCTTCTTCCCTCCTCCTCCTCCTCCTCCTCGTCCCCTGTCTGTCCCTCCTCCTCCCCTTGCTCTCTGTCTATTGTTGGCATCCAACTGTGTTGCTGTGTAATTTTGCACTTTGAGTGAGAGGTTTCAAATATTGTGTGACATGAAAAGATTTTGTGTGTAAGCAGTTGAAAAAAACTGTAATAGGCTCACACGGGGACCTTTTCCTGTAAGATTACAGAACACTAGTTAAAAGTTTAATGAATGTAGGCACTTCATAATAAACCAAATTCCACACACGTTTTCCATTCAAAGTGGTCTTTTATTTAACGCTACGCCAGATTAGATTTACATTTAGATTTACAAAGCACCATTGTTCCGATTCCCAATGCAGGTCCCACCTTTTTAATCTGCCACACTTGGCATTATTTCTGTCACCTGTGAGCAGCTGAATTCATTTATTACACTCAGCTTTGCCGTTAGTTGGCCTTCGTCTCCTCCTGTGCCACAATGTACAATTCGATACCCATTCACTTGAGTTCCAATCGATTCAGTCCAACTGTCTTTGTGATTGCTAAATGAGAAACAATAATGCCAAGGCATTCAAGCACATAATCAACATTGTTTTAGAGGCTAAATGAATCACATCCTCTCTCGTAGTGGAGGATTAGAGATTAAAAAATGATTGCAATCATGCAGAATATTCTGACACTTTAGCGCTCCAATGTCCCAAACTAGTAAATCATTTTAGATTATCAGTCTCAGTGCTGTTGACTAAAACATGGAGATGTACAGTAATAGGGAGTGGAGTGTAGGGAATGAATTACTGCTAATAAATGTAGCAACTATATTGTCATCAAGTTCTCAAAACAAAATTGACATAGTTCAGTCATTTAATGATGAGTTACGACTGCATTTAACTTGTATTATCTATTATATCAACCTGATTCTCATTGCATTTCCCTGGTTTTAACTTCTCTGCCATCCTGTCCTATGTATCGCTGTGTGCCTCTGGCTCCGTGCGTGTGTTGGGTATAGTATCTGTTGTTTTGGGGTCAGAGTGGGAAGATCTGACTGCTGTGTTGAGCTGCGTTTGGCTCCAATTAAAACGACAACACTTGACAGCAGCAGAATACAAAGTGAGAGATACTGCAGCTTGGTGCCCTGTATACTCCCTGCTATCCAATACTCTCTCTGTTTTTCTTTCCCGATCCTCTGTCTGTCTGCGATTAGATCAATCTTTCATGATCTCGGTTGGGGCAAAATGCCATATTGCAGCAGCAAATAGCAAAAGGCCAAAGCAAAAAAGAAAAGATTGTGAAAATAGGGATGGAGCGAATATGGGTATGTGAAATATATGCAAGTATACATTTCAAAATGATCATCACATGCTATTCAGAAATGTATGAAATATGAAAAGGTGGACAAGCAAGGCCTCTTGAAGGTGTGACAAATAGCAACAGGAGTAGCAGAAAAAGGCAAATTTATTTATATAGCATTTTATCATACACAGAGGTCAATCAATTCAATTCAATTCAATTGTATTTATAGTATCAAATCATAACAAGAGTTATCTCGAGACACTTTACAGATAGAGTAGGTCTAGACCACACTCTATAATTTACAAAGCCCCAACAATTCCAGTAATTCCCCCAAGAGCAAGCATTAGCAGTGGCTATTGCGACAGTGGCGAGGAAAAACTCCCTTTTAGGAAGAAACCTCAGCAGACCCAGACTCTTTGTAGGCGGTGTCTGACGGCGCCGGTTGGGGGTGTGATGAACAGTGGCAATAATAGTCACAATAAAGATAATGGAACAGTGACTACAATGGTAATCGTAGTAGTTCATGTCATAGCAGGGCACAGCAGGGCGTTACAAGATGTAGCGTGGCACAGCAGAGCATGGGTGGACGCGGCAGGACGCAGCAGGACGCAGCCGGACACTGCAGGGAATCGCAGAGCGTAGCAGGGTGTAGCAGGACCACATCGACAGCTGCACCCAAGACCCAGATCTTGGTGCCACCCTAATCCAAGGCAATATTCTGGGCGAAAAAGAAACATAAGGACTCCAGGGAGTAAACTCCCCAGAGATAGGTTAGTAACAAACATTCCTGGGACAAGGATGAACACAAACGGAAACAAATGAAAAGAGAGAGAAGAGAGCAGCTCAGTGTGTCATAGGAAGGAAGGAACTTCCCCGGCAGTCTAGAATTATAACAGAGAGGCAGGTTAAGGAGAGGAGCCTGGTCGGGCTAGAACTCTCCCCAACCGGATCGGGCTGTACTGGCCTGCCTCCCTCTACTCTTATTATTGATTATATGATAGATGAATCTGGTGACTATGAAGAGAAGCAGAGAAAAGCAGGGGTGCTGTGTCTGCATCTATACACCCTGCCCCGCCGGTCTAGGCATACGCTGCAACTCCTCACTCCCTAACTAGCTTTATCAAAGAGGAGGGTTTTCAGATTGTTCTTAAATGTGGTGACGGTGTCTGCCCCCCGAACCCAGACTGGGAGCTGGTTCCACAGGAGTGGAGCCTGGTAGCTGAAGGCTCTGGCTCCCATCCTACTTTTAGAGACTCTAGGAACCACAAGTAGCTCTGAATTCTGGGAGCACAGTGCTCTAATTGGACAATAAGGTACTAAGAGCTCTTCAAGATATGTAGGTGCTTGACCGTTTAGAGCTTTTTAGGTCAGGAGAAGGAGCTTTACAAGCAAAACAACAAACAGAAGTATACAATGAGATAAATGAAAGTACAGAAACATTTTATAAAAGGTACACAAGAGTTTCAAACCAAAATAATAAAAACCATAAAACAAGACGAAAAAGAGAACAGTCTTTAACTTAGTTTTAAAATGGCTACAAAAATGACAAATAAATGTGAAAAGCACACTTGTAACCATGTGGAAATCATAGCACACAGATGGAGATAGTTATAGATAGCATAAGAGCATAAAGAATTGAGTCTGTGAAATACTGGCTGTGTTTATGTATGCATGTATCCCTCCCCTCAGGTCTGTTTCTTTGTGTGTCTCTATCTAATTCTGTTTGTGTCCTCCTCCTCTCATTCTCTTGACTCAGCTCTTTCTGTTTTTTTTCTGTGTGCCTTCATATCTTTTGTTCGCTGCACAGTCACGTAGTTGCTCAGGGCAACTTGTTTCAGCTCATCAGTTAAGTCAACTATACAGTGCAGGGCTCGACTCTCTGAAGCTCTCCAGCTCTTTGTTCACATCTGAGAAATCATCCAAACTTTAGACCCAGCTGCTAAATTTATTCACCCTGAGCAACCGCATCACAGTTTGAATAGTTTTACATAATTCTTTTTAATCTTTAGTTATCTGACTTGAACTTTTTGACAAACCTCTTCCCTGAACAGTGATTGTCCAATCATATCTTGGCAAGTCTGTCACGCTTTGGATTTTTCCAAATGCTAAAAAGGTGTATGGTGCTAGTAAGAGTTTTAGGCCCTGTTTACACGAATACGCTTGCTGGTGAAAACGTAAACAGAAGGTTCTACGCAGGCGTGCGGACTTGGTGGTGTTGTATGGCAGTGCTTCACACTACCACCTAGCCGCCTGGTGTGCATACTACATCGAATTTCACACACTTTTGCGTCACCATATGCACGCAGATTTCCCCCCCCAAAACTCTCGTCTAAACGTGGAATAAAAAGTGAGAACGCAACGCCACTTTTGCGTTTTCTATTCAGATCGTTTCCGTCTAAACATAGCCTTATTCTGCATCTAAAGAGTTTGGAGGGTTTTTGTCTTTCTTATTAAGCAATATAAACTTACTTCTTTGGTAGTCTCGCATTGCCAGACCTTCCTCCACAGCGCTGCGGAGGAGGGTCTGGCGAGTCCACACAGCATGGCATTTCTTTAAACCAATCACAGTCGTCTTGGGCGGCGCTAAGCACACAGAGCAACGGCGCCTCTGCAAAGTAGCCTCAGGAAGGAACTTGTTTTGGTGGAACGTGTACGTTCAAAAGTTGTTTTAGACGTGCAACAGAAAACTCAGATTGGACAGATAGTCTAGCTAGCTGTCTGGATTTACCCTGCAGAGATCTGAGGAGCAGTCAACCATAGTCCTCATAAATCCACCGGAGGGTAGAACGCCAACACAAAGAAAGCGGAAGGTAACGGACAACCGGCCGTTAGTTCGTTAGTTACTATATTATATTGGGTTACAAGTTACAAAAAATAAGCCCTGTTGCTTTTGCATGGGAATTAGTCGGTTAAGCAATAGCTGCTTTGCCTCAAAATCTAGAACTTTTCTCCGGTTCTTCTTCTTGCTCCTTTTTTCCTTTTCTGTTTCTTGTCATCCGGGGACACTCATTTATCACATCTGCCAATCTCTGAATGCATTTTTTTTTTTAAACTTGCTTTTTATTCATACTTACTTTCCACTGCTTTGTGGAAGTAGTTGTCTGTCATTGTCGCCATGTGTGACACCTGAGCATCCTCATAATTTGTCTCCTATACCTGCTCTCCTCTGTCTCTTTGAGGTATTAGTCCAGGTTTTGTTCCACAGTCCTTAAAGGTCCAGTGTGTAACGTGTTTAGTTGTTCATTATCAAAATCTGTGTTGCCCGTTCACAAACTTGTCCTTTTTCATGAATATTTACCATCACCATCAATTCCAAGTATTCCTATTGGCTTGAAATTTTACATTTTCATTCGCATGAACTGGGGTAGACGCTCCATATTCATGCTCCATCTTGAAATACGTTACCAGGTAAGGGACATACAGGATATACTGCTCCGCCTTTCACGTTTTTGCTGTCACACCATAAACTCAGAGGTGCTGCTAATGCTGCTAATGGGTATCGTAGCTTCCCGGCCCCGGCAAGTTTGAAGAAGGAAACATGGAGGACCACATGTATTCAAAATCCAAATTTCAGGAACAGGAGTCTTCTTCTTCACCCAGAAAAAGAAAAAAGATATTGAAAAGAGCAAGAGACCGGCTTTTTGAACCGTACACATTGGACCTTTAACCTTTTCAGCTTGACGTCCAAAGTAACTCACAAAGGTTGAAAAACACAGCTTGCTAAGGCTGTCAATTACTGCACTTTGTAAATAGCCTACAATGCACAAGTTATCATCAACTTATCAACATCTCACCTTGACTTCAGGCTGAGCCAGGTTTACAGCAGTCCTTCTTTTAGTTCTCTGCTGACCTGGTGAAACCATGTATGTCAGGATGCTGTTGCGAGTCGTGCCCTTGTCTCTCCGATGGGCAGACTCCAAAATGCTCCACTGCCCACCTGCCCATGCAAATCATTACCTGTGTGTGTGTGTGTGTGTGTGTGTGTGTGTGTGTGTGTTTGTGTGTGTGTGTGTGTGTGTGTGTGTGTGTGTGTTTGTGTGTATGTATGTGTGCATGTGCGTGTGTGTCATACTCACTACAGTGTCCTCCAGATCATGTTGAAGTTGTTTCCCACAAGGAAGTTCATTGCTCTTAAAGCTATGGTGTGCTATTTGGCATGTGTATATATGTGTTCATGTTGGCAGCTCTCTGAGTTGGAACGTATTGGTAACCAGTGTTTCTATAGTTGATCTCACAGGACAAAACAGTGTCGAGGGTGTCGTTGTGGATACTCATTCTATTTTCAGTGAAAACAATTTTAATCGTAAAAGGTTTTCTCTGAGGGGATATCTGTGAGACGCAGAGAAATGCCTTCATGAGTACTGCCAGCTGGCTAGTCCTCTCGTCTTTCTCTAAAATGCCCCAGAATCTGTCCGCTCTCTCTTCCTCTGCTATCTCCTTCCTGTCAGAGATCTGGTAGTCTACCAGTGGCTCTCTTAGCCCGTCCGCATCAAGCCTCAGCTCAGGAAACATCCTCTACGGCCTTGTCACTATCAATACAATTGAATCATTTTAAAACATAATATTTCAGTTGTCAGAGTTGAAGCCTGGAAAATGCATATAAGCATTTAGACATATGTGTATGTGCATTTAGTATTCAGCTTTTGTGTCCTAATATTTGTAATTTCTTAATGTCACACTTGTCGTAGGTGCACTCACATCAGAGATGAAGGTAGGATTAATAGCAAGGCTGTTGTATTAGATCGCCTTAGATTGTACAAGTGTCAACTGTACGGTAATTAACTTAGTGTAAATGATTATAAAAATGTGATTATCTCATAGCAACAGCTTTCTCCTCAGTTACATCTTTTTCTACTTGACTTTGGTCTGACATTACTACCTTGGCTATGCCTCTACCCCCAACGAATAAAGCATCTTCACAGCTAACACTCCAGCGTGCACTTATCTGATGCATTGAAGTGGACGCTTCAGTGCCACATCTTTTCACATGGTCTAGAATTTGTAGTGACACCTTCTAGTTACAAGTGCAAAGAGATTTCTCTCACAGCCTCCACATCTGTGAGCACATGGTGTCCGCATGCTGTAGATGAATTAGCTTGTTCAGTTTTCCTCTAAAATTTGACGAACTGAAGGTCTAAATTATAGTGCAATAAGGATATATTGTATGTATATGTAACACTTAAAGCCATAGTGCCTAGTTTCTGTCGCCCTCATGAGGAATTCTAAGTAATGACAACAACACTCTGCGCGTCCACATGATTTAAGCCTTCCTTGATCGCGCACGCGCCCCCGCCCCCGCCCCCGCCCCTCCTCCACGCAGTTGCTAGTAGCAAAAGAGGACACGGAGGATTAAAAAAACATGGACTCTTCAGCAGAGGTAATTATCTTAACTCGACCTTCTGCGCGGGAAAGTCACCGGACGCCACAATCTTCTGAACATAGTCATACTGAGAAATACAGAGAGAAATGTGGAGCTGATAGTCTTAATTAAATTTGTAGCAACTCATTTGGCAATGGCTTAAATGTAACGGACGTTCATTAATATCAAAAAGTTACGAACTAAAGCTTTAAACTTACAACAATTTTTCAATCCTCATCAGAATATTGAAAATAAGCCTAAATTCCCATGGGAATATTGGGATACAGTACACTTCATGGGTCTAAGTCTAAGCATGTTTTGGGTCTCCAGCATTATAACAAACAGAGACCTGCTGTGTTGGTGGCTTGTCTCCTATGCAAGAGTGTGATGGCTTACATTGGGCTTCATTTTAAGAAATCCCCCCAAAAAAAATAATCCTTGGGTCATATTATACCTTCCAGGCAAACACAAGCATGTTCAATTACCACCATAACAGCTGCATATTACTTCTGTAGGATGTGTTCTGAGCTGGTGCCACCAAGTGGAACATGTGAGTAATGCAAAATTACAAGCCAGCTTTGTTTCTACTGAGGAATTTAAAGCTTCCAGGCTTGTTCTAATTTTAGTAAGCTCTATCACAGTATAAATCTCTACTTTGCCAATATGACTGAAACCACCTCGATGTGACGTCTAGCAGTTCTTTGAAAAAAATGTGCAGATAGTATTTGGTAAGAGTGTGGCCCAGCGTGTAGACATTTCATGTGATCAATATAAAAGCAAGTCTCAATGCAACAGCCAATGTGTCCATTAAGGACCATTCAGCCCTCAGCTATCAGGTAATTAGTGTTACCCTTTCTTACCTCCTGCCCTTTTCTCTCTTTCTTAACCTCCTTTTCTCCTCTCCACCCCTCATTACTCTCCCTCCATGTCCTCCATCTCTCTGCCTTACAGGTCCGCAGGCCCCAGATCAGGTCCCTTTAGACTCAGACACCAGAGCTCTGCGACTACACACTTCTCCTAATGAGGGACAAAAGAGATTTTGCAGCCCCGATTCAACTGTAACACTGGCTCTATAGTGGATACCACCATGTTGATTTGTGTGTGTGTGTGTGTGTGTGTGTGTACGTGCGTGTGCGTGCATGTGTGTGCATGTGTGTGGAAAGGCAATTTCTTGTACAGGGTGACAGGGTGACATGGTTACAATGCTTTTGGATTGTCTTTGAATAAAAGAGTGACTAATGGCTTTTGGTTAATAAATGTAGTTTGTAAGGAATAAGCTTGTTCACGTACTTGCCAAGAGTTGGATGAGATGATCAATACCACTCTGGTGATGCGTCTCGACCTAGCGCGAGCAGAGGTGGTGGGCGGGGCGAGGACAGATCCAGAATCTCTCAATGAAGGAGAAAGAGTAGATGTGCTTCCTGCCCCTTTTCAAAGTTTGTTTTTTACTTTTTATGTGGGAAAACATACTTCAAAACGTGTCTGTAGGGGGACTTTAACGTAGCATAAACACATTAGCTTTAATTATTATTAACATTACATGATGTTAAATCTTGTTTGTTTAATCCATACAAAACTGGAGTGTAAGAACAACATTTTGCAGTGTTATGGGGGTTACGTGCCAGACTGTTACTTGGCCATAAAAAGTGACTTGCATCCTTCGTCATATAAGCACCTGTAATTCCACAACGTGTAGTTTTTATGGTTTGGTTTTGTACAGATTAAACAACAGAAATATAACATGTTAGTGAGCGTTAGAGGTGCTGAAATGTGGATTTTGGACATAGCCAGGCTAGCTATTTCCCTCTGTTTCTAGTTGTTATGTAAAGCTAAGCTAATCAACTGCTGGCTGTAGCCTTATATTGAACAACAGACAGATATAAGAGATCTAACTTGGCAAGAAACCAAAGAAGAAGAAGCGTATTTCCCAAAATGTCAAACTATTCCTAAAGTTATCTTGCGATGATCAAAAGTCAAAGCCACTCAAAGTTCCAATATGGCTGTAATGTGGTTGCACAGATAAGTCTCTTTCACACACACACACACACACACATATGCAGGCAGATACACATGAACTCACCGGCACACACACAGATGGGACAACCCAAGGGCATTCCAGGAAACGGCTGTAAATGGTGACTGATGCGGCAGAAGGTCTCGAGGACAGTTCACATGTCTCTCTCTTTCTATATATATTTATGCATCTATGTATTTATGCAAGGGTACGGCAGTTATCCTGGCCTTGGCTTGACACAGACAAGCAGCACACAGCAGCTGTTGACCCAAGTGATTCCAAAACGGTGACCTGCCCAGCTGGTTGGAGGGGGCTGAAAAAGTTGGAGGGGAAGCAGATAGAGGTGGTCTGAAAGAACAGATAGACATACAATATTGGAGTGGGAACAAGGAAAAGGAAGGATGTCACACTGTTATCTTGCTTTCCTCTGCAAATTTAGTGTGAAACACTGGCTATGTTATTTTATTTAAGTCAGAAAGTAGAATATGTTTCTACATGAGATGAGAAACCGTTGAAGCAATTCCTACATAATTCAGAAATGAATAATATGGCTCTGAGTGTGTTTGCACGTGACGTGTAGAAACTGTAGTTGTTTGTCGTCTTTTACTTCGCATAGGCTACTTTGCATGTTTTTTTTTTATTATCTTCTAAACTCAATACTTCCAAGTCTAGGCCCATTATGACTAGAAAGCAAATTGGATAATGGAAAATGATAGGAGTTAAGGAACAAGGTCAAGAAAGAGAGGGAGAAGGAGGCGTGGAGAGAAATGAGAGGAGCCTGGAAAGCGGAGGAGGTGCAGCCAAGCAAAAACACCCTGGGTAATTAAGGATTTTGAGAAAGGAGAAGAAAAAGGGGGATGAAAAGGAAGGATATATGGTTGTGAGAGGAGTAAAGATGAGCAGAAAGAGGAGCTCTGGGGTGAAATGGATGAGAAATGAATAGAAAAGGAGAAGGTACCATGTTGCTGTTAAAGAGGTAGAGTGAGGACAAAGACACAAGGAATGAACAAATGACAGATGAGCCGAGGTAGAAGAGGATGAATATGGAGGAGGAGGGAGACGAAATAGAGTTAAAGGGTGCAAAAGAGGATATCCTCTTTTTTTGTGCATGCTAAAAAAGGCTGCTGTGGCAAATTGACAGTCATTCAAACTGACACCTACAGCAGAGATGAAACCATGTCTGAGCAGGCATGACTGGACAAGAATAATCATCACACTAACTGATGTGGCTTACAACATTTAGCCAGACTTCTATGAGCCTGAACCTAATTAAATGTGGAGACAACTGCCGTGACTACACAGGAAAGTATCTGTGGTTGCGAGCAATACATATTTTAACAGATAATTACAGCATCAGCAAAGTTTATTCTACTGCCTCAGCTAAGAAACCAGATAAGCTAGGTTCTCTGTGTTCTTAGCTGAGGCAGTATAAATATATATATATATATATATATATGTATGTTTTGAGAGACTGGTTTGTTGCTTGAATTTGGTTTGACTGAGCATCAAAAGAGATTTGAGAATCAAAGCTGTGCCATTTAGGAGCTTTCACAGTGCCTAGTGTTTGTCAAGCGTGCAGATTTGTAAATGAGATTAAGGGATGTCTCCCTGCAAAACACCAGATGCAGGAAACATGTGACATATTGTAGATTTTTCTCTTACCCAAAAACTAAAAACCTGACACTCAACTGTGCAGTGCAACATTAATTATTCCTTGCTCAAAGTGGCATGGTTACCTTCAAAAATGGTACATGAATCCCTTAATTATGCACATCAGTGCTAAATGAAACATTAAGCTGCGGGGATGTAGTTCTCCTGGCAAAATCTTCAGGAAAGCTCACAAAAATGCAGCTTTTAAACACTTACCTGTTAAAAGCCTCCCTCCTTTCTCTGTCTCTCACCTTCTCTCAAACCCACAGAGTTTGAGGACACTGTTATGTAATGTATCGAGAGACACAAATCAGAACCTTTTGATGGAACTGGAACTGCTGTTAAATCAACGTTTACATTCATTTGCAACACCATAATCCATTTAGTTTGTGTGGTTAACTTCTGGACAACTGACTCAGTATTTTTCGCTGTCACTGAAGCTATGTACTATTTTTCTCATTCACATAGGAATCTCTTGTGTTTTGGTTGTAACCGCATGGTTTGTGGTAGACTGGGCGGACAATGACAGAGCAGCTGAGGGTGTTTGTGTTTAGAAGATAACTGAAAGCTTCTTCAACCAATATGTTTAGCCAGGCTTATGGTATAGCTCTATGGCTGGCAATGTTCTGTCGGTCGGTCCAGACTGATATTACGACTACTGTTGGATGGATTTCAATCTCAGCATTTATTGACTGGCACTAAATTTTGTACCGACATTCTTGGTTTCCACAAGATAAATCCTACTGACTTTCGTGATCCCCTGACTTTCCATCTTGCACCACCACCATGTTGACATTTTTGGTTTTAAGTGAAATGTCTTAACAACTATGTAAAATCTGATTAATTTCATATATGTTCCCTTCCGGAAGAATTGTTTGGCGATCCCTTATTTTTTTTTATCTGCTATATTAGTTCAATTCAATGTGTCCAATATTTTAGTTCAACTGTCCTTTGTATTTTGTGCTAATTAGGGCTGAGTGATATGACGATGTATATCGTCAAAACGTCATTTGGACGACGCTTTACGTTCTGATCCTTGTACGTTATGTTCATTTTGCACTAAAGTTCTTAATAAAATGAGGAAATACTCTACTTTTACTTTTAATTCACACAGGAGTATACAAAATAAGCTTTACCATGTGATAATTTCATATAGTTCAATTCATAAAGTATGCTATATCGTGATAGGTCTATCGTTATCGAGATATGAAATGACCTATATCGGATTAGTGTAAAAATTGCTGGAATGACAAGGTCGGCAGCTTCTCTCTTTGGCTGCATACCTCTGTGGCCGTTTATTCACAAACTAAACTCATTCCCAAACAGTTGTCATCGCATCCGTTTTGTTTTTAACCCCTCAAGATGGCGCTCTGTTACCGTGGTTACATACCATCCTCTTAAACTGAAAGGGCGTGAGAACAGTATCATACCACGAGTCCCATAACCCTACTGTTCGTGTTTAACAAACAATACAAACAAGTGTCAGTGAAGTATGTCCATGCAAGGCCGGCTACAATAGAAGATTTTGGGCACATCGCATTTAACAGCAAATTTTGAGGACAAATTAGCTGAACTTTATGGCACTAGGCTTCTAATATGTCAACTGGTTTACATCAGTAGTAACAGTGAAATGAACTTTGGGCCACAGCGAAAGCAGCCTATAGGAAGAGAAGCCAAGTCACCCCTATGTGTCATGATAGGAATTGTCACCCCAGCAGGAGGGTTGCTGTGACTCACTGGGTTTTGTTACAGAGGTACTGCCATGCTAACAACTTTGGCCAGCTTGACAGTACCCTTGTAGTCGAAGAGAAGGGTAATGTTCGTCAAACGTCACATGGACACTCATGATTGTGCTACTAACCGAGCTGATTCAGCTACTCCACAGGGAGCAAGGACAGGCTAGGTCTGTCTGCATTTATTATCCACTCTCTCTTAGGAGCGGTGCTAAGCTAAAGGTCATGGATCAAGTCTGCTTCACATCTGTCTCCACAGCGCAGTGAGATATCAGCCATCTGAAAAAGTTACATATCTTCACCGCCATCATCATGATTGATACCACAGAGTTTAGTTGACAAAATGTATGATGTAGACGAGATCTGGTATTGTGTTGTGGTAATTGTTGTGAACTCGTGCCATATGTTAAATGGTCTGTGTTGTATTCTTCTTGTCCACATTAGAAGCAGTTGGTTTTAAAGGATAAGTAAAGTGAAAATTAGACATCCAGGGCCTCAGTACACTGCCAACATACTGTATGCCTTTCAATTATGTTGTCTCATTCAGCTTCATCATCCATTCCTTTGTTGTTTATCACTATACCGCCGCCTGCTTCCGCAATGGCGCCTGTGTTTGGCTTTGCCGCTGCCCTCTCGGCCCTCTCTGTCTCTCGGTCACAGATACTTATTGTAATATGCCTTTTAATGCCACTATTCTTGTCCACAAATGTATCAGCGGCGCTGGTTTATGATCGGCAAATGCTGTTGCTTATTAGAGCTGAAATGTCCGGTTTTATCGGTATCGATGATCTACCCCCACTACCACTCTGTGTCCGCCTGTGCTTACCGGGTCATGACCTCTCGCTGCACCGCAACTGGAGAAGGAAGTCTGCGTACCCGCCCAAGAAGCGTGGTAAACGGAGGAGGCGAGGGACCAGAGCGGGCCTCCAGGTCAAAGATCGCTGCCTATGGAAATACTCCCTTGGACTTTCTATTACTGACAGAAACCTGGCAACGTAACTCTGGGTTTATTCATCTAAATGAGCTGTGTCCTGTTGACTGCTCGTTTATCAGATCCCCGCGTCTGTCTGGCCGCGATGGAGGACTTGCAATAGTATGGAGAAATTGCTACCCCTGTCAGCTGGTGAGCGTGGAAACTTTCTCCTCTTTTGAACTGCAAATCACTAGAGTTGGTCGCATAAAGCCGTTCTATAGCATCCTCATTTATCACCCCCCTGGTCCTGCTGGGCAGTTTTTATCCGAGTTCACAGACTTTATTTCATCTATTATTCAATTTGAAAAGCTATTAATGGTTGGGGATTTTAACCTGCACACTGACGTTGCCGATAACTATGCTGCAAAAGATTTCCTACTGATTCACACAATCTAAAGCAGCATGTTCATGGGCCCACACATGCTGGTGGTCATACATTAGACCTTGTTTTCACACTAGGTTTGGATGTCAATGCAATATGTTGTGAGGATATGTTGATTAGTGACCACAAGTGTATCTTTTTTAATCTCTCTGTCATTGCTGACCCCCCCTGCCGGAAACGTCTGGCGCGTTATTACTCAAACAACTGTCGAGCAATTCATCTCCCGGTTTGGCAGTGATCTTAGTAGTAGTAGTAATGATGTTGAGCTCTTAATGCAGTCTTTTAACAACTTCTGCTCTTCTGTGTTGGACGAAGTGGCTCCTTTAAAGATAAAATCTAAGCCCATCTGTAACGCCTCGCCTTGGATGACGGACGATGTGCGTTGTCTAAGGAGGAGGTGCCGTATGACTGAACGCCTGTGGAAATCCACTGGGCTTGAAGTACACCGTCTGTATCTTAAGGAATTTATGCAGGATTTTAATAATTTAGTCAAGAAATCCAGGTCTGCCTATTTTTCTAATTTAATCTCTTCTTCCAAGAGAAACCCCAAGGTTTTATTTGATACCACAAATAATATTGTCTCTCCTCCTGCCATTGTGACAACAATATGCTCTCAAAATGACTGTAATAGGCTGCTGTCATTTTTTATTGATAAGGTAGAGTCTATTAGATCAAATATTCAGCCTGGGCCACACCTTCATGTAGACTGTCTTCCTTCACCTAGGCCTATTACCATTGAGTCTTTCCAACCAATCAGCCTCCATGATCTGCTAAACCTGACCAAGAAAATGAAAATGTCCTCTTGTCCACAGGATATAATACCACCCTCATTATTCTCAAAAGCACTCCCTGCCATTGGCCCTAGTATAGTGGCTATTGTCAACTCTTCATTGGCCACAGGCTGTGTCCCGTCCTACTTTAAACATGTCACTATCCAACCTATAATAAAGAAGCCTAATTTGGACCCAACAGTTTTAAATAACTATAGCCCCATTTCAAAGCTGCCATTGTTGTCCAAAATTCTCGAAAAGGTTGTAGCTAATCAATTTACAGCTGTTTTAGAGAAATTGGAGCTGTATGACAAATTTCAGTCAGATTTTAAGAAGAGACACTCTACTGAGACCGCCCTGGTAAGAGTCCATAATGACCTTCAGATGGCCTCAGACGTAGGTCTATGCTCATTGTTAGTTAGTTAGTTAGTTAGTTAGTTAGTTATGTTTTATTTCTGTGTCATGCCAAACATTTTGGCCCATCCCACATGGGATTACAAGACACCACAAAATTACTTATTTAACAAACATCTTCCTGTCGCATATACAAATCATTCAGAGGAATACATGAATACAAATATATACATATACACACACATACACATACATACACACATATATATATATATATATATATATATATATATATATATATATACATATACACATACACACATACACACACAAACACCACACCACACACAAACAACAAATTCTCATCTACAATTCATCTCGATAAAGAGCTTTTTTCCTCTTCTTCCAAGCTTTATCTAGGTAATTGGCTAATTTATATGTTTCATATGTGAACAGCCATCTCAGTCTTTGAGCATCATCCATATTTACCAAGTCAATCTCTGCTTTTATCCTACGAAACAAAAAATCACGCTGTTCACAATAAAAAGGACAATAGACAACAAAATGGAACTCATTTTCTATATCATTCAAACAACACATGGGACAGATCCGTTTTTCCTCTTCTAAATTAACATATCGTCCTGTTTCAATAGTCAAAGGCAAAACACCAGATCTCACTTGACCACATAAAGATCTTTGCTTTTTTGACAGATTATATATAACATAATTCTCAGTGCCATATTCTGGTTTTATCATTACAAAAATATGCAATTTTGGCTTAACCCATATATCGTCAGCCCACTGCTTTTTGTCTTTAGCAAACACAGATTCTTTAAACAAACCAATATTCAGCTTTTCATTATTAAGAAACAACTCACCAAAACCATAATTACAAAACAATTTGCATATGTCGTTAGACCAAGGACCAAGAATGTGTTTATCCCAGATAAATATTTTCCTTGTCAACCTATTTGCATCCATATCTAATAGACGATTCCATAACTGGGCCATACATATCTTCCAGCGAGCCTCACATGATTCCCATCCCATGTCTCCCACTATCGCCAATGTAGGGGTATATTTATGCACACCCAGAAAATATCTTATGGCACTATTTCGCATTAATTCACAATTAAATATATTCCTAAATCATCTAACACCCACAATATAATCAAGTATAGGGCAAACACAGGCTTGAAACAATTTAGAATAAGTTTGAAAACTTATATCTTTCAGATTCTTGCTTTTACCAATGATTCCTCCCAAAGCTCTACGTGCTGAATCAGCAAGAACCTTAATACCATTTCTGAAATTCACATGTTCATCAATATAGAAACCTAGATATTTATATGAGTCTACAAAGTTCAGCTTGTGTGACCCAATTTTAAACTCTTAAGTGCTGCGAGCAGTTAAAGGTTTTCTAAAGTGAATTATTTCTGTTTTCTTTCTATTGATAAACAATCTCCATTTATTACACCAATCATCAATATAGGAGAGCATCCGCTGCAAATTATCTTCAGATGGAGACCGTAATAATTATTATTAATTAGTTAGTACTTCTAGACCTCAGTTCTACCTTCGATACAGTCGACCACCATATCATGACTAAGAGATTACATGAATGGGTGGGCATATCAGGAGTGGCCCTAGACTGGTTTACATCCTATCTTTCAGATAGAAGTTTTGATGTCTCTATTGGGGATTCCCACTCTGCATCATCGCCCCTGTCTTGTGGTGTTCCACAGGGTTCAGTGTTGGGCCCCATATCGTTTACTTTATACATGTTGCCTCTGGGTCAGATTATTCGCAATTTTAACATCTCTTATCACTTTTATGCAGATGACATTCAGCTAATTTTACCTTCAGGCAAAATGAGTCATCCAAACTTACAAGGCTCCTAGATTGCATAGACGCCATAAACAACTGGATGGCTGAAAGCTTTTTGCACCTGAACCCAGATAAGACGGAGGTTTTAAAGGTGCTCTAAGTGATGTTGGGTGACGTTACTTCTTGTTGATGTTCAAAATATTTTCAAACAAAACGAGACTAGCTCGCTCCTCCCTCCTCCTTATCCCGTCCCCTCCCCCTCCCTTTCGTGCTTCCGCGCACTAACCCCCCACCCCCAACTCCTTCTTGTCGGTTATTGGCTGGAACGCTGGAACACTGTTTGTGTATGCTTCGTGGTGCAGGTTGGCACAATTTGTTGTTGTTGCCGTTTGTGGACCCTGGGCTGTCTACAGAGACCGCGCTTTTTTACAGTGTGTTCTGGGGACAGGCAGTTCGTGGATAGTGAGGAGATGTTTGCTGTATGTGACAAAAAATGTTGTAGCCTAAAAAAACGTGTGACATCGCTTTGAGCACCTTTAATCATAGCGACACAGCGTTATCCCTATGATTAAGCAGAACATTGGCACTTTGCCATCTGCGGTCCAGCCTAGTCTAAGGAACCTTGGGGTGACATTTGACAAATCCCTATCTTTTGAAACTCACATCAAATCACTGACCAAATCCTGTTTTTTCTACTTACGCAACATTAGCAAATTAAGGGCTGTGGTCTCTCAGTCAGAACTGGAGATGCTCATCCATGCCTTCATTTCCTCCCGTATTGATTATTGCAATTCACTCTTCTCCTCAATCAACAAATCTGTCCTTCACCACCTGCAATCCATTCAAAATGCTGCTGCTAGGCTACTTACTAGATCAAACAGGCGCACCCATATCACCCCTCTACCCTGCTCCCTTCACTGGCTTCCTGTAACCTACAGGATCCAATTCAAAATTCTCACCATAACCTATAGGGCTCTACATGGTCAGGCCCTTGCTCATCTTACCAACATAATTCACCTACACACCCCCTCCCCGTCTCTCAGGTCTATCAGCCAAAATCTGCTATCTACGCCACGCACTCGTCTGAAGACAGACATGTGGGGATAGAGCCTTTGCCGCTATGGCACCCAGACTCTGGAATGCTCTGCCAACCAGCATTAGGTTTGCTGAGAATGTGGACTATTTTAAGGAACAAGTGAAGACTCACTTCAAAACCAGGTAAAAACATTACTTTCCGTTTTTATTTTCAGTGCACTTTCTTTTCTCATTAACATATTGCTTTCCCCCAGAGAGGACCCAGTTTAAGTGCTGCGGGTTAAGTGCCTTGCTATATAGTAGTATAGGAATACAGAATATTTGATTAAATATTTGGTTAACATTTCATGTTTAGTCCTGGGTGGTTTTGAAACTGCAACCTTCTGATCAGAATCCATCTCTGTCCTGAAGATGCATCTCTAGCTAGAGACAGAGCAACACTGTCTCTCTGTGGAACTTTTAAAGAACTGCATCAAGGCTTAGCAAGCACAGGAGTAATATTAGAACAGGTGGCATGCTCGTTTCTAATTGGCTAGTCCAATATCAGCACTTATATATATATATATATACATACTTTTACATTGAAAAAGTTGGTATGCTTTCTAGAGGGGGTGATCCCATTAAGAAAACTTATTGGATCCATCGACACCTTTACAGTATATCTAGACTTGTATCTATAGCTGTAACAATTCCAAATTTTGCTGTACAATTGTCTCAGAAATAATTGCGATTAACAATATAATTGTCTCTTTCAGGCAAATTTAAAAATATTTATTTATCACTGTTTTTTAAACAAATTAAAGTTTTGAATAAATCCCAGGATGCATATTATGACTATAATCAATGTTATGTGACCCAGATAATGTAATAACACAAAGCCCATGAAGTAAACAACGGCTCTTCATTATCATAAAACATTGTTTCTAACTGTATCCCCCCCTAGTCATTTTTGTTGCTATGAATGTGTATAGACCTTTTCAATGGAATTCCATTGCTAGGCAACAGCCTGGCCCCTTGTTAACTTCCTGTCAGTTGATGCCATTCACTTACACTGCAACAGGAAATCAACTTGGGTCCATTTAGAATGTTTATGTTTACATCTGTGAAAAGGGTCAAGTGCCAACAACTAACAATTGAAATAATAATAAAAATATATAGTCCGACCAATAATCACTTATATAATTACAATTTGGCATATTTAAACAAAATCAACAATTAAATACCCAAAGTGACACTTTCACAATGTTTGTTTTGTCCAACCAACAATCCATACCTCAACATTATTAACAAAACATTGAAATGATTAAAATAAATAAACAAAAAATCTGCAAATCTTCACATTTGAGACGTTGGAACCATAAAATATATTTGTATGAAGAATGACTTAAATGTTTATCAAAACAGTTACTCTTATAGTCAAACTCTTCATTTGTTTTCTGTGCAAACATCTATAGTATAGCTGTCAAATAAATGTAGTGAAGTATAAAGTAGTAGTATTTCCCTCTGGAATGAAGTGGAGTAGAAGTAGAAAGTGGCATGAAAAGACTCAAGTAAAGTACAAGTACCTCAGAATTGTACTTAAGTACAGTACTTCAGTAAGACCAAGACCTCACATATTTGCATTATTTTGAAACTGTGCACATATTGTAGTCCTTAAAATTTAACTCTAAAATGTGTGTTTGTGCAAATTACACAAAGTGAAATATGTGAAGAAAATTGTACATTTACACAGTTGCACTTAAAAAAAACCTTTGAAAATAGACAGAAGCTATTAGAAATGGTCAAAGATAACACCAAGGATTCTCAAATTTGTAGTCAATGGCTTTATTTGTAGGTAGATTTATTAATTTAAAAAAACTACTACACAAACAATATGCATAAACAAATCTACTATAGTTAAATTACTTAAATAGAGAATAATATCCATCACTATCTGTTGCAATTTCACATTACAGGTAGCAGCCAGCAACAACACATATCAGAGCAACAAAGGGTGACCTGTGCAGTAATACATTAAACTGGTTAGCATGTCACTTAGTTGGTTAGCAGAAGGCAAAAATAACAGATCCCAGATCCTTTCTCGAATCATAGCCAAATACTTACAGATATCAGGTTTGAAAATAAAGTTTTGAAATGCTTGCACATCTAATATTTATAAGCTGCTGCGCGAGAGAAATGGTGACTGCTTGGAAGGTAAAATGTGTGTGAGGTGTATTCATTGCATGACAACACAATGAAAGTTAATGCTGGTTTAGGCGTTCTTTGAGATTTCTTGTTTTTCTGTGCTTCTCAGATCCTTCGTTCTGTTCAGGCTGATGAGGTTTAACGTGGTTCATGTGTTTAACACTGTCCTAATCAGATAAACCCTAAAACGTCATCTATGCATTAGCTTGAAAACAGACGTGTTCTTTGTGACGGCAGAGTGCAGTGTATAATGCACTGAGATTATAGGCTGTGAGTGTTGTTTAACACAGATGATGTTTAATCTAGAATATTTTCAGATGTTTACGTTATCTACAGAATATAGCTGAGTGTTCCATACTAATCCTAACCCCTTTCACCTCATTTGTGTAAGATTTCTAAGATTTCTGGACCTTAGTAAACTAAGTAGCAGATTTGAATGCAGACTGCACAGCGATTACCATCTGTGCTATACGATAACCATGCCAACTGCCAACAGTGTGACTGTAGCCAAGCAAAGGGAAATGAAGGCACAGAGGTGTATTGTATATCCAACACACTCTGGTGGCTGTTAAAGGACCCGAGCAGATTGTTATTAAGTTGACAGTACAGGACATTGCCCTGCATATAGTCACATCTACTATAAAAGAAAACCTGTGGGTGAGCAGTTGTTAAGAATTACCCATATGGCAACAGAAATCTGTATAATAAAATGTAATGTATCTAAGATCAGCATCTCTGTGTAGCTGGTAACGCAGGGCAAGAGGCACAACTTATGTCATATAACAGGGCTGTGGTGCAGTTCACTTTCAATTATATCAGAGAATAGAATTAATTAAATTTGTTGTTATTTTTGACCAAGAAAACGGTTGTTGATTTAAAATGAAAGATTGTCTGGAAAATGTACACTTTTGTAATGAGCTCTGCTATTTTCAAAAGTCAACCGGGGTCTACTTTCATACACATAGGAATTTACAATGAACTGAACCCAGTCCTGCTATAGAGACATACACTCAACACAATTTTAATTTTTATCACCTCTAATCGTATAAACCTCGTGTGAGTTTGGCATCAATCACCTGCTGTGTCACAAATGATGTGGCAAATGGAATTATAATGTCAGGTACAGTTGAATTCAACAAAACACATTCAGACAAATATTACAGGTAGAGTATGAAGGGATCACTGACAGGAAATTTAACTACAGTCTACCAAATAACAAAAAAAGAATAAAAACAATCATAGAAGTGCAAAATTGAAATAAATTAAAAATTGATTAACAATAAAAGACTCTCCAGACAACTTGCTCTTATTATCCATCAACCTGTGTCCTTTGATTTTAATATATTAAACGGATCTATGCAAAAGTGTACACTCAGATTAATTCCATTGTAGTCAGCAGCAGATGATTCTCACTGCAGAAACCATGTGGGAAACCTGATGTTATATATAATGATATAATAATGTCAGTAGTGAAAAAAACTAAATTTCTTAATAAATAATTAAACATCGCAACACCAAAATGGGGGAAAAAAACTACAATTTCCAACTTAAATAAAAGTAAGCGAGCATTTTGTACCTTGGTACAAAAGTTGAGTACTAAATAAGCTGAATGCACTAATGTGCAAGAGGTATTTTAATGTTGTAGGTGGTTTAATTACAGCCATCAGATAAATGTAGTGGAGTAAAAAGTGCAATATTTCTATGTCGTGGAGTAAAAGTATAAATTCTTGCAAAATGCAAATGCTAAATCACGTTGCAGTGCTCCAAAATTAAAATATACTTTGTTACATTATACTTCTGAAAAAGCTTAAGTGGACCTCTGACTTTCCATAGATGTACAGTATTTATAAGAAGGCAACATTCATCAAAGTCAGCTTTTAGTGTTGGAAGGTAACTGTTTTGATATCAGGTTATGCTGGTAAACCCAAAATTCCATCTGTGTTTTCTAAGTACATTGAATATGATGCCATATGCACCCATGAAGAGGGCTGTGAATTCCCCCCAAGTAGTATTCATGAACCAAGTAGGTTTTTTAAGGAGAACATTACAGTATATGTAAATCATAAAAGTTATAGCTTCCAAAATAGCCATTAGCTTCAATGCTAGTGTATAACTTATTTACAGAAAGAAAGAAAAAAAGAAAGAAAGACAATTAGTTTGATTGACTTGACTACAATAAAAGTGACCTTGCGAGCACTCAGTGACTCTGCTGCTCTCTCTGGTTACACGTTTCTCCCCCCGTTGATGACGTTACCTCCTGGAGGGGCGATGTGGATAGAGTCGAGAATGGGCCGCAGTATCTGGCCAAACGGTCTGGAGATGGAAGGATCTTTTTTTAGGCCTAAACCATACATTTAAACCATAATCATATGCCATTGCAAATTAACCATTAGGGCTGCACGATATGAGGAAAATATGCGACATGCGATAATGTTGTTGAATATCGCAATAACGATATTACTTGCGATAAATAAACAGATATTAAAGTGTAATCAGTTCTGCATTTCTTTTATTCTACTAAAATACAACACATTGCTTGTTGAAACAAGTGAAAGAAAATAATTTCCAACATTCTGTTATTGAACAAATTGAACATTGAATTGAATATAAAAGGCTGCACTAAAAAAGAATGACAGTTACATTTTAAAGGAACACTCCAACTTATTGGGACTTTAGCTTATTCACCGTATCCCCCAGAGTTAGATAAGTCCATACATACCCTTCTCATCTCCGTGCGTGTCTGATGCACCCACCGCTAGCCTAGCTTAGCACAGATCCTGGAGGTAACCGGCTCCAACTAGCCTACTGCTCCCAATAAGTGACAAAATAACGCCAACATTTTCCTATTTACATGTTGTGATTTGTATTGTATAGTTTGCCTTTCTGAGAATATAGTTCCCAGTTTGTATACGGTTAGAAGATGGCTGTGTCTCATGTGACCTTGTTATTTGTACACGCTGTGACTATACAAATCACAACATGTAAATAGGAAAATGTTGGCCCAATAAGTCGGCGTGTTCCTTTAAAGTGCAGTTTTCTACTGATACTCTTTTTCAACTAACACAACAAATCTCTGAGTGTCTTTCGCGATATGTTGCCTCCTCTCGCTATGTGTTTTAATGTGCAAATTGATATTGCGATGGCGATTAAAAAAAATGATATATTGTGCAGCCCTATTAACAAACTGTATCTGCTTTTGTTTCCCAGCGTGGTTATCTAAGTATGTTAATAGCCTATAAGATCTATCCACATAAAAAATATGATTTGCATTTTGCATAGTGAACAATTTCAAATTTGGCAAACTTCTTTCATGATTGTAGGACACAGCGCACATAATAGATAGTTCACATTACAATAATCCATACTTTTCCTGATTTTTAATAATTAGAAATTGACATGACGTGAGGTCATGGGCAGCTGACAGACTGAGCTTTATACTCACGTGGCGAGGACTTCCGATGGAAGGTCGGTGATGTAGGACGGGATGGACCTGCCCGTCAGGAACTGAGCCACCTCGTTGGTGAAGGTGTTGCAGTTGTGCTCAAACAGACGATACCTGTCACCTCTGAACCAAGAAAGAATACAAGAGTAGTAAATGCATCAGTTACAGCTTTCATGCGTTGTGACTAGTCAGTAACAAGTATGATTATGGACCTTTTTCACAGCAGACATTTTGACTTGTCATAGTAGGAAAAGCACAGCTGAAACTGATAACCTTAACGATGGCTCAATTCCATCAAGTGTCCCAGTGAGCTATTTCAGTGAGTCAGCATGCACAATACCAGGGCCTCTCCTAAGTGGAATGCAGCCATCATTAATGGTTTTGAATACACTTGTGCTTTTCCTACTATGACATGTCAACATGTCTGCTGTGAAAAAGGTCTATACTTGTGAATTTAGCCACACATTATAACAACCAAACTTTGAGAACTTATTGAGAGTTACTCTTTCTTAAGGATTACTACTATGTGTGTCATTCTCTCTTTGTTTGGCGTAAAGACGAGAAGCATAACCGCTACTCGACCTGTATGTGCTTTCTCCCAGGGAAGAGAGGTAATCCATGAAGATCTCCTCAGACACTTCAGTCTCGCCCAGCTCTACCACTGTATCTGGAGAACCCAGCATTGTCCCACCCTGACAAGCACACAGCAGGCAAAATAGAAAATGTCTCACAACACATCATATGAGAGCTGTTGGAAAGAGTAATAAATGTATGTTTCATTGGTAGTCAAAAGAAAAGATACTGTAGGCCCATTGTGTTTGAGGTGTTTCGATGATTTGCGTGAATAATTGCTAAACGGTAGATTACATCAAGGGAAGATACTTGCAGCACAGTCGGAAAAAAATGTCAGCTGTCTCAAACATCAAAAATCCGATTTTATCAGTCCCTCTGAATTACAGATGAAGACCATCTTTCTGGAGATGCCATTTTGCACAATCATGAAGAAAGAAATGAATCTCAGAAATCCTAACATACCAGTTTTACACTTTTTTGCTGCATGTTACCATTATCAGTGAGTTTAGAGACTAGAGGATGGATACCCGAACCGAGCCCGTCGGGATCCGACGGTACCCGACGGGCCGGGCCGTGTTCTGACCGATATTTAGAAATTATGTTCGGGTTCGGGTCCGGCTCGGTCACATCAGCGCGATAAGGCATTGAACATTTTAAATTTAAAAAAGCTTATTATGTAGGTGCGCGCCTGTGTTAACGTGCACTTGTTGCCCCGTGTGCACTGATTCGCTCATCTATTGACATTTCCGAATGGCTTCCTACAGTTGCTTAACAAAAGCGGGCTTTCCACACAAACAAACGTATGTTTCATTAGTATGAGAAAAAAAACTCGGGTCGGGCTCGGACATAAATATCTTAATGCCTGTCGGACGCGGGCCGGGCTCGGACAGAAAAATGCGGCCCGATCTGCACTCTATTGAGACAGGCTAACAAATGCTGGTTTGGTGTTTTGATCGAGTGTGTAGACAAAAAAACTGGAGTAACACCATTGTTGTTGTTTTATGAAAAGTAAGCCTACTCTGGGAAATGCCGAAACTGAAGTAGAGGTATTTCAGGCAGATTTAAAACTTTATCACAAAATAACACCTGAGAGCCTGTAATAACATGTGAGTTACTATTTTGTTGGTAATGCAACACTACACTTTTCAAGGTTTAGTTTCAGCAGTCTGACAGCCTAGAACAGATAATCTGAGTGACAGGGATCAAACCAAGAACTGTTCAGGTATTAATAGTTATTGCTGCTATAACCCTCGGTTTGCATGCATTACTATCAAGTTGTATTCCTGTCTTTATTCAAGAGCGCATTCTTTCAATTTGAGAGCATTTGTCATTGATTTAACGTTCAGATTTTGTAATAATTTCGCTAAAAACCTTGCTCTCACACTAAAATAGCAACTGCTCGCGCTTGGATTTGCTGTGCTTCTGCTCAAACTTTATGCTTAGAATCAGATATGTTGTTGCTTGGACAGATTTCCTGCTCTCAAATTGAAAGAATGAACTCTTGAATAAAGATAGGAATAAAACTCCATACATTTCCATCATGAGCTTGTTAGATGAGACTTGTGATAGGAGTCAGTCCCCTTGTTACAGACTTACCGGCGAACAGCTTGAGATCCCCTCCCCTCCAAAGAAGAACTCATCACCGTATGCCACTATAGCTGTGTGCCTGGAAGAAAAGCAAAACGTGAACACAGAGGTAAATTCAGGTCAGAACAATATTACCTGGATTTATTTAAAATTGCAACTCAACTTTAACTTAAGGCCACAAACCAGTTGCCCAGCCTAATAATTTATTTAAAAACGTTGGCAACAGGTGAATAAATACTTCACTTAAACAGGCAAATCCAGCCTTACATGGATCCATGCTTGTGTGTTTGCATTATTTTATGGTGTATCCACTATCATACAACTCCCCTTATCTAATTATGCTTCACATTATGATTTCCTAAATTTTCTGAAATTACTTTTGGGCAAAACTCAAAATAAAAGAAATACAAATATAAAAACAAAACAAACAGCGATGAACGGGCCCTCATCCCTCCCATCACATCGGGGGTACCGGCGGGACGCCTGGGCGATTTACTTCAAGTGTTGCGCACGGCCTCAGAGGAGCACGGGGAACAGCTGTGCCGACTTTCCTCCGATTCAGAAGTACTGTTGCCGAGATACGCAACTCTTCCTGTTTTGACTGCCATGTACAGGAAGTCGGTCCTCTATAACTTGCGCATTTTTTCAAATATCAAAATTCTTTTGATATTTTTTTGTCTTGAGGGTCCACCGAGTATACATGCCAATTTTGGTGCAAATGGGACTCACGCTCTAGGAGGGGTTACAAAAAGTAAGTTTCGCACATACAGTATAGCGATTTTGCTAATTAATCAGAGTTTTTTTGTGATTGTTGCGGGCAACAATCCTTGATTATGCGGCACGTTTTCTTAAAAAATGCGATGAAATATGCGGGATATTTATGCAATTTTATGCGATGAAATTGCGGGAACTTGCAAAAACTGCGCTTTCATCATGGCTTCATCGCGGGATTTGTAGCATTTCGATGATGTTCACGTCGTGTAATTACGTCACGTTCCCATGGCAACAGGGGAAAATGGCTGCTCTTGTGTGAAGTAAACGCAACATTTTTCAACTTTCTGCTAAGATATATGTGACTTTTTTGCAACGAAAATGCGGGGATTATGAAATCATGCAAGCCCCGCGATATTTTGCGCGAAATCGGCAATTTATGCGGCGAAAGTGCGGCGTATTTGAAATAATGCGCCCCCCCGCATAAATATGCTTTGGCTGATTATGCATTGAATTATGCGATCGCATAATCGCGTTTTTCTGGTGGGACTGATTAATTAAAAAAATCAAAACAGCGCCATCTAATGAACTCAAGATGGCCTGTCGGATGGAACATTTTCAAAAAAATGCTATATGGACTTCAAGATAAGACCTATGTTCCCTCCAAATTTGGTATATTAACTTCTCATTTTTGTCCGAATTATGGCATGCGTTAGGGGGTGCTATACTATGGAGCCCCCTGGCGATGCACCAGCCCAATCACTACAGAACTTTGCAATTTTCACCAGGTCTGATGTGTGCAAATTGTTTTGAGTTTCGTGCGTTCTAACCCCCTCAAAAATGCGACCAAGGACTCTGAATAATAATAATAATAATAATAATAATAATAATAATAATCTCTACAAAAAAAAATAGGTTCCTCGCACTTTCGTGCTCTGGTCCTAATAAGGGTCAGTATTTGACACGCTGTCACTAGCTGTTATTAGCATGTTTGAGAAGGGATTTTAAATTCCTATGTTATCTGGGATCATAAATGGGTCATTGGCCTACACCTGCTGGATCCACACATTGCATAAGTTGTTGTTTTCACCTCAGGAGGTGTGACATTTAGGTCCCAAGCAAGCGAGGCTCTGTCAAAATAACAGAAAGAAAAGATGCGTACCATATACCATCCAGTTGCTTTCCTGTAACAATAAAGAAAAAAAAGTAGTTAGAAGAAGGAGGTAGCAGATGATCTTTTGTGCAAGCAATTTGATGTCATCCCCCAATACCGACCTTTGAACCATTCCTTAGCATGGACAGTTGTGACAGAAATCAGTCACGCTTTACAATATTTTCAAAATAAATGTATTAAAAATAACTAGACCTTGGTAACTTAATCAAAGATCAGTACACTGCACTGCGACAACTGCATAACAGCGACTGTACAATAGTAGTGAAAGCATCTCTACCCGGTATTTGTTTTTTATCACTTATTTCCCCCAAGGCCAGGCTACGGATTTTGTATCTGTAGGCTACTTACCCAACATGATGGGACTGAGGTTGCGGGCCATTCCTCTTGATAGATCATAAATATATAGTTGTACATTGTATCGCGTAGCATTCTTATCCATAATGTAAACCTTCAAATAGCTATCTTTATTTTTCTGTTGGCTGGCTTAGCAACGGCACAGCTGACTGAGAAGGGGGGGGGTGTTCTCTGAAAATGACGTCATCACGTCTAAGACATGAAACACTTCCGATTCGAGTGCTTTCAAAATAAAATCTTTTTTAAGAGGCATGAACCTATGGCATGAACAATACATCGTGAGCTTTCTTGAGTAATAGATTTATTTTGAAGTCGAAATATATCTTGGTTTTTTGCGTATGTTTTTTTTGTTGCATAAGTGCCATGATCAATGCGCTCCCATCATCCATGGCTAGTACGAATCAATTAGAAACTCCACAATTTCTTCAGCTTACACAGACATTCCTGAGACTTTACTCACATCTCATGCAGTAGTGCAACATATATGCCACACGTTCATTTTTCTTTTAAGTCAACATAAGAGCCTGTCCTGACACTTTAAGCACAGGGTACGTCCTCTTATGTCAGGTGAATTGTCATTTTTTATTTAAGTAATTATGATATACCAATACGATGTTGAAATGTTTGTCATAATTTAAGTTATTATAACAACTATTATTCAAGCATTACTTGAGGCTTGTTAATCCCATAGACTGTAAAAAAAGAAAAAAGAATTATATATATTAATATTAAATCTATGGTTAATCCCCACTGACCCCTATCAAAGAGTTTTCCCCTATAAAAAAAAATCCCAACTTCATAGCATAACATGTTTACAGCCTGGTACAAAAACGGTTTTAGTCCCTATAGTTAATAGTTTAACTTATATTATATTAAGGCTTAAAAGCCAATAAAGATGCATACTGTTACAAGATGTATTTTGGTATAAAACCGGCATTTCAATTTAACCAATTATCCTGTATCATTAATACATGTCTGGAAAGTGTACAAAACGCTTAAAAATTCAGGGGGAAATTATTATTTTAATTGTGGATTGATTTCCTATCGAGGTAGGAGGTATATCCACAATTAAAATTCTTATCTAGTGCATTAGATTAGAAGGCGCCGCTACTCCGTCCCAACATGGCGACCGCGTCGACGTATCGCTCCAGCAGCGCGGTATGTAGAATGACGACTACGACCCTCCCTTCCTTTAGACCAAAATAGACAGTTGAGGGCAGTGCAGCAGCTGCGATAAACCAGAAATGGCTTCCACCGGAGTTCTTCCCTTCATTAGGGGGGTAGACCTCAGTGGAAACGACTTCAAAGTAAGTTTTTTTACACAATATTTGTTGATTTTATATCCATTGCTGTTGAGCAACTAACACGTTTAGCGAGCTAAAGCTATTTCAAGTTAGATGCTCGCAACAAAGCACGCTAAAACACTAGCTTAGCTAGCTTAACATTACTAGCATTGGGCGTTAGCCAGTTGTCAGATGTTTGACATGGACAAAGTAACGTAGCAGTCTGGTTTCTACCACAAGCGTCCTGCCAGGCGGTTAATATCTGTTTGTGGTTATGGGTTTGTAAAGCTAACGTTAGCATTGCTTCGTTATTTTTGTTAGCGCTTAGATTATTCTGGGTAGTTGGGCTCTTGTTTCCAACGTCACGTTAGCGAGCTAAGTTTTTTAGCTTTACATTTGGCTAGCTCTGGCTGTATGGGTCAGAAGCACAAGTTCCGATTCAGGACATGTCAGCTTTATCAGCGTTTAAGTTAGATAAGTATATTGTCAGACAATATTAACTAACGTTTTAGAGTTTGTTGACTCAATGTCGTCATACGTGTAGGTTTTGACACACATTGCTGGAGACTGGAAAAGCAACCTGGTGGCTGGCAGCAGTGACAGCTGACTGAGATCATTTGGCACGTATTTGAACTGACAGAACTATTTGTGTAACGTTACTTAATGCTAGCTGTCATGCCACTATTAAAGTAGTACAGATAAGCTGGAGAAATAACATGTTTATGTATCAGTTAGTGAATGGCTAGTCTCGCTTTGCCAGACCATCCTCCACACTGGATGGCTGATCGAATTTCAGATAGTGTAGGATGACATCATTTCCTCTGCCAAGTTGCTCCCTAGATCATAACGACTATAACTTTTCAGGTTTCTTATCGTGACTGTAATATAGTGTATGTAATGTAATATAGACTAAACATCACAGCTGGCCAAATGTCTGCAGATACTTTTGATACATTTTGGTAATGAGGTGGAAATGATGTTGAAGATGATCGAAGACAGCCTTTTTGCTTTATTTACTGGCCTTGCATTAAATGGCTTCCGCCAGTTCCAGTTAAACAGATCTCCATGTATTATGGGAACACTACATTTAGTGTCTTGTATGTGTCAATATTTCCGGTTCAAATGATTTTGGTAAAAAAAAAAAAAGATCAGGTGGATTTTATTTGCAACCTTGACCAACTTCATCACAATTTAACATTACAAAGACATAGCATTGATAAAGTCAATAGCAGTATGACTGATGTCAACAGTAATTCTGACGACTCTTCTTCTTTGTCTCCCACCTCTCTCCCCTGTCTGTCTTTACAGGGTGGGTACTTCCCAGAGCATGTCAAGTGTATGAGCAGTCTGCGATGGCTAAAACTGAACAGGACCGGACTGTGCTACCTCCCAGAGGAGCTGGCCTCTCTGCAGAAGCTGGTGAGACATTCAGGGCTTTTTGCTAGTTATTATCTTGTCCTCACATCTCTACATTTGGAGGCATTAATTCATAAGCATGGCATTGCTGATCTGTTCTCTGAGTCTTTATAAATAAGAATTAACACTCTTCTTCTTTAATATTGTTATGTTGTTTTTACCACCACCACAATGGCAGTAGTATTATTGTCTTTATTATCGCTAATAGTAATAGTAACAGTGTCAAAGTGTATGTTATTAGTCATAGGTTAGTAGTATTTTCATTGCATTTTGTTCATTGACTACTATATATATCAAATTATATTTATATAGTTAGATGTCCCATCTACAGTCATGTGAAAAAATTAGGACACGTGCTAAAGTTGAATAAAAAGAGGAATAAAAAAAAATCATCTTTTGGAAAGTGATCTTAATGCCTTAATTAAAAAAAATGAGGAAAAATCCAACCTTTAAGGACACCAATTTTCTTTGTGAATGAATAATGTATCGTAAATAAATAAATGTTCTTCCTTAAAATACAGGGGGCATATGTGAGTACACCCCTATGTTAAATTCCCATAGAGGAAGGCAGATTTTTATTTTTAAAGGCCAGTCATTTCATGGATCCAGGATACTATGCATCCTGATAAAGTTCCCTTGGCCTTTGGAATTAAAATAGCCCCACATCATCACATACCCTTCACCATACCTAGAGATTGGCATGGGGTACTTTCCATAAAATCATCTCTCAATGCAACTCAAACCAGCTATTAGGCTAATTAAAATAAAACCAAGATTGGATTTTTCCTCATTTTTTTAATTAATTAAATTAAAAATTAAGATCAATTTACTAAAGATGATTTTTTTATTCCTCTTTTTAGTCAACTTTAGCATGGGTGTCCTAATTTGTTCACATGACTGTATTACTGCATTGTTGATAGCATTATTGTTAATCTCTGAGTCAAAACATGCCTTTTTATTTTTGCTTGATGCGTGGGTAAGAAAGGACATCACATCAGCAGATAGGTGCATTTCATCAGCGATTAAGACCACACCCAGCCCTACTTTAATCCCCAATATCTTTGATAGGATTATCTAATCTAAACCTCCAAAGCTTCAGTCAGCAGGTGATCCATGCCAACGTGCTTGATCTTACCAGGAGTTGATAAATAAGATTAGTCTGTTATCATGGCTAGGAGTCAAAGTGTCTGTGGTGTGTTTATCTGACTCGATTTTATCCTGTTTGCAGTTAGGTCATTCTATTTCAAGGCATTAGTGCAAGAAGTACATTGCACAGCCGTCTCCATGACGAGGTGTTAGATGGGGTTTTAGTTTGTTTTGCACTGTGTATCTCTAAACAAAACCTCTGTGTTTTCCTTCTTCAGGAGCATATTTCAGTGAGTCACAACAGCCTGACTACTTTACATGGAGAACTGTCCAGCTTACCGAACCTACGGGTAACTGACAGCCACACACGCATAAGAAAATACACATAAAGAACGTGCCGATTTCTTCCACTTGTCATAAGCACTGTTGATTTCAATCTAATGCTTTGACTGTAGCCTGTTTCTACTTGTAGCAATGTGTAATTATAATAGTGCCCTAAATGTGTTTCACTATGTGCGCAGGCGGTGGTAGCCAGAGCCAACAACCTGAAAAACTCTGGAGTCCCCGATGACATCTTTCAGCTAGATGACCTCTCTGTGCTGGTATCTAATGATCTCACACAATCCCTCATTCTCTGCTTATCACACCCTTGAAGACTTTCTTTGTCAGTGTGCCCACACTTATTTTAACAACATGCTTCCTTTCCTTATATTCCGGTATTACCTTCCCTATTTTTCAATTGATTATAAAACTTTACTGTCACAAAAATAACTGCCACACATACAGTATTTTCTTTAAAAAAAAAAAAAAACAATACATTTCCCTTTTTTTCACCTTTAGGACCTGAGTTTCAATCAGCTGACAGAGATCCCCAGGGACCTGGAGAACAGCAGGAACATGCTGGTGCTGAATCTGAGCCACAACAGCATCGACTCCATCCCCAACCAGCTGTTCATCAACCTGACAGACCTGCTGTATCTGGATCTGAGTGACAACAAGCTGGACAGCCTGCCACCGCAGATGAGACGCCTGGTTCACCTGCAGACACTCACACTGAACAACAACCCGTTGATGCACGCCCAGTTGCGGTAAGAAGACAAGATTGTGTTTCTTTTATTTTTACCGCTATCCTTGACTTCCCACCTTCACCCAAACACTCGGGAAGTCATAGCTCATTCCAGTCATGTTAAGCCTAAAGCTAAGTGGTTAATTTACTTAGAAAACAGAAATATGCATTTATTTCATGCTGCTCTGACTCTCTTTATCTCTGTGTCTGAGCAGCCAGCTGCCAGCCATGGTGGCATTACAGACTCTCCACCTGAGGAACACCCAGAGGACCCAGAGCAACATGCCCACCAGCTTGGAGGGTCTGACACATTTAGCAGGTAACACACCACACACACACACACACACACACACACACACACACACACACACACACACACACACACACACAACTGGCACATTTTCCTTCTTATGTTTACCTCTTGGCTGTGTGGTACCTTTTTCATAAATGTGTCGCTTTGTTCATATCATCATACTCTGTCTGGGAAAACATTACTGTACTTTTTACAAACATGCGTTCCCTCTGTCCTTCCCGCCTCTCTCAGATGTTGACCTGTCATGTAACGACCTGACTCGGGTGCCAGAGTGCCTCTATTCACTGGGCAGTTTGAAGAGACTCAACCTAAGCAGTAACCAGATCTCAGAACTGTCCCTCTGCATTGACCAGTGGACTCAGCTGGAGACGCTTAACCTGAGCCGCAACCAGCTCACCTCATTGCCCGTAAGGACAATCGTAATTGCACAGCTGTTTCTAGAAGCCCCTCTTCTTTCTTTTTTTTTTTTTTTGTTTTTTTTTGCTACCGGGGTTTAGAAAGTTGCGTAGCTGGAGATGTTGCAATTCTGTTTGGGTGGTGGCAGAAATGTAAGAGATGAATATCTCAAAATCTGGGCAAACTATCTGCATGGCTAAATATAGAGAAATATGTGAATTTCGGTGAATCAACAATTGCTGAGCGTTTTATTAATCTGATTTACTTTCTTGCTAGAATTCTGTATTGTTGATCAAGCAGTTATTTAGATACGTTTACTTTTTTATAATTTGTGTATGATGTCTAACGTTTAAAGTTTGCTCGTGTGTCTCCTCCAGTCTGCAATCTGTAAGCTGTCCAAACTGAAGAAGCTGTATGTAAACTCCAACAAACTGGACTTTGATGGGGTTCCACCAGGCGTGGGCAAACTGTCCAGCCTCACTGAGTTCATGGCCGCTAACAACAACCTGGAGCTCATCCCAGAGGGACTATGCAGGTGAACAAACGCACAGATTGAGGGTGCTGTGGTTGATGATGCTTCTCTGTAAAATAAGATAAACTTTATTCTTCCACAATGTGGACAATTTTGCTTGGGCCAACCCTCTGTACATTTGGTTACGTGAATATGTGGTTTTGTGTTGTTTAGGTGTGGCAAGCTGAAGAAGCTGGTGCTGAATAAAAACCGCCTGGTAACACTGCCTGAGGCCATCCACTTCTTGACTGACTTAGAGGTAAAATACTAACACCGCTAGTAAAGTACTCAGATATTACTGGACTGAAACAGCATTTATATTGGGTAAAATGGTGCATTATGTGGGTTTGATTACTTTGTAAAAGTGTCACAAAGAGGATTCAATTATTTAAATTATTCATACTTTTGACTAAAACAAAGAATGTTTCGATAAAAAAAGAAATAAATCGCATACAGTTGGATAAAGTAAATGTTATATATGACATAGAATAGAAACATCATAAAAACTTGAGAACAATTTGAAATGATTACTATAAAGTGGTGTAAATTAGATAAATAATTCAATAAATAATGAATAAATAATTTGAATTATTAAACAAATAAATCATAATATAGTACAGTTCACGTTTCTGTAGGAATATTATAGAAATAATATCCAGGACCTAAAATGATTAAGCAATTAAACATAGTGCTCTGTAACGTCATAATGTTTGCATCTAATACATATATTTCATTAGATATTACGTAATCTCTACAAATACTATTAGTTTAGGAACAGATAAACACAAATATTTCTTCCTGTAGATGCTGGATGTGCGTGAGAACCCCAACCTGGTGATGCCTCCTAAACCAGCCGACACCGCAGCGGAGTGGTACAACATCGACTTCTCCCTGCAGAACCAGCTCCGGCTGGCCGGGGCCTCGCCTGCTACTGTAGCCGCTGCTGGAGGAGGTACGTCCGTCTGTAACTGTATGTAGAGTTTAGACATGAGTGTGTACAGTCAGGGTTCCGAATTCACTTTTTTGTCATCCATTGTTTGTTTTTTTGGATGGTGAGTGAATCAAATCTACCAGCTAATTTTGCCGTTTGTTCTTCTGTCAATAAAACGTGAGAATTTTCTAGAGGCTTAAATCCCTATCTATGTACGTGTGTCCAGGAGCCAGCCCCCGTGACCCCCTGGCGAGGAAGATGAGGCTCCGGAGGAGGAAGGACTGTTCTCAGGACGATCAGGCAAAGCAGGTGCTGAAGGGCATGAGTGATGTCGCACACGACAAGAACAACTTGGAGGTAAAGTAAAAGAATAGGAACGATGGCTACACAGCCCACAGGAAGGATAATGAACACGATAGGGTTCATTTATATTTTATTTACCAAGAAATCTGCTAATTTTGTAGGAGAACGGGGACTTGAAATATGCTGATTTAAAGGTCCGGCGCTGGGACAAGAGTATAGAGAAACCTCAACTGGACTACTCTGAGTTCTATACGGAGGATACAGGGCAGGTAATGTGTCTACCCTTTCTCAGCTACAATCAACCAAAGTTCCCCTAAAGATTGATTATACACATGTCATAGTTTTCTGCTTTGCTTGTACAGATATCAGTGTACATATCTCTTCTCTTTCACCGCCTACAGGTTCCAGGTGTATCAGTGTGGCAGATAGAGAACTTTGTTCCAATGCCAGTGGATGAAACTTTCCATAGCAAGTTCTATGAGGCTGATTGCTACATCATCCTCAAGGTAACAAATCAAATCTGCCATCATTTACAGGAGCCACATGTCAGTTGATTGTACAGACTATCATTACTTAGATTATCATCAGACAAATTGGATTAATAAAACATAGATTATTCTTGGCGACAGCTGGAACATCTGTAAGCCTTCAAGTACTGTATTTGCCAATACATCTTTGTCACATGCTTCTTTTTGCAATTGTAGACCTTCCTGGATGACAACGGCGCGTTGAACTGGCAGATCTTCTACTGGATCGGCCAGGAGGCCACTCTGGACAAGAAGGCCGGCTCTGCCATCCATGCCGTCAACCTCAGAAATTTCCTTGGGGCAGAGTGCAGGACAATACGCGAGGAGATGGGAGACGAGAGCGAGGAGTTCAGTGCCGTATGTAGAAATACTTTACATACAGTATAAATATATTATGGTTCACACAGAAATTTACACTAGGGCCCTATTTTATTTTTCCCAAATTCTGTGTTTTTCATTTTTATTTTTCTGAACTGTTTTACAATTTAAGCACATTTTGTCATCAGAAAGAGTGCCTAAAATTGTGTAAGATTAATTAAATTTCAACATAATAAGAAGAAAATATTCAAAATGTATTGAATATCAATGGATTTGTTGTAACACAACATTAACTTTTTTATTTTTTAAAGAGGTGCTTTAATACAGTTATAAAACAAAAAATTCCATCCTTTTGTAAAATAAAGTGCTTCACATTTGAGCTTCGCCTTATAAATGAAACGTACATGTAGGATGTGACGGTTGATCTTAGTTGTATTTATCCCATATTTATCACAGTAAAACATCAAATAAAACGTTTTAAAAATGCTGTTCTTTAATTGATGAATGCGGTACAAAATCTCTATACGTGTATAAACCTCCAACCACTACGTGCTGTTTTAAATGACAGTTTTTGTCATGTGTGCAGGTGTTTAACAATGAGATCTCCTACATTGAGGGAGGAACATCCAGCGGATTCTACACTGTGGAGGACACAAACTATCCTGTCAGGTAAGCTGGAAGGAACCTTTTTTCAGAAAATGCCAACATTTCCATTAGTCTTCTTTCTTCCTTCTAAGTCAAGTCAAATTTTTTGTATTTTTTATCTTTGCCTTTTGATTATTGTAATCTTGTCAGAAACATGTTTTGAAAAGCTATTTAAAATCAAATTTATGTAGAGTATGACTTAGTTTTGTCAGTTTATAGCTTGCACATTCAGCTATAGTTAGAAGCACATTCTGTGACTGCTGCATCTTTTTGGTCTGGAAACTCAGGTTTTATCCTTTTTTGTGTCTATCAGGTTGTACAGAATTTATGGCAAGAAAAACATCAGACTGGAGTCTGTACCAGTGAAGGCCTCATCCCTCGACCCTCGGTAGCGTGACATGACAAACACTCGCATAGTTTGCCACATCCTCCAGCACAAATACTCCCTTGCTAATGCTTTGCATCACTCCTCTCTCTTTTTGGCATAATCACTGCATTTACTGTAGTCCTTCAGTTGATTTGTTGCTCATTTCTTCCTGCTGCTATTTGATATGCACACTTTGTCTCATTTAGTGTGGAACTAACATCCTGTCTTTTTCTTTTTGGCAGGTATGTCTTCTTGTTGGACACAGGGCCGGAGATCTTTATCTGGAGAGGAGCCAACGCTACTCTCAGCGGCACAACAAAGGCCAGGTACGACACAAATCAATAAGTAATACACACTTTTCTGCCACTTGGAAGACAAGTCTCAAGTTGGTTTCCATGTTTGGGACACAATTAAACAAAATAAAAAAATGTAGTGACAAAACTAAGTCATACTCTACATAAATTTGATTTTAAGTAGCTTTTCAAAACATGTTTCTGACAAGATTACAATAATCAAAGGCAAAGATAAAAAATCTAAAAAATTTGACTTGACTTAAAAGGAAGAAAGAAGACTAATGGAAATTTTGGCATTTTCTGAAAAAAAGTTCCTTCCAGCTTACCTGACAGGATAGTTTGTGTCCTCCACAGTGTAGAATCCGCTGGATGCAAAGAGTTTGTGTGCATTGTTTTCATTTTTCAGGTTATTTGCTGAAAAGATCAATAAAAATGAGCGTAAGGGGAAGGCGGAGATCGCAACCGTCATGCAGAGCCAGGAGCCTCCGGGGCTCTGGGAGGTACTGGGAGGACAACCGGAGGAGATCAAGAAACACGTACCAGATGACTTCTCTCCTGTCAGACCTAAACTATACAAGGTAAATCTTTTTAATAGCCTTTATACAGTATCGTCTCCATAACTGACTTCATCGTGTGAATGTTAACATGCTCTACAGTAGAAGTGTGCACGCAGTGTTAAAGTAGTGCAGGTGTAATGCAAATTAGTCAGTGTTGTAGGAGGTCTGTAAGATCCACTGTTGAGCTTCTGCTCACGTGTAACTGTAACTGTTTCTCTATGCTCCGCGCCGGCCATAGCCGTAGCCGGAGGCATTCTTTTTTTCAGGTTGTCCTTCTGTCCGGCCTTTTCTCAGGAACGCAATATCTCAGGAACGCCTTGCAGGAATTTTCTCCAAATTTGGCACAAAGGTCCGCTTGGACTCAGTCAGGATGAACTGATCATTTTTTTTCTCATTGTCCTGTAGGTGGGCTTGGGTCTGGGCTACCTGGAGCTGCCACAGATTAACTACAAGCTGTCAGTCGAACACAAAGACCACAAGGTCAAACTGGACACTTTGCCCGAGATGAGACTGGTATGTTTGTCTACTGCATATTCTCTAGAAGGTATGATTTTATTTCCTACTTCCTCCTCCGTAATTTCCATCCCTCTTCTCAGGTGCAGTCTCTGCTGGACACAAAGTGCGTGTACATCCTCGACTGCTGGTCTGACGTGTTCATCTGGATCGGGAGGAAGTCCCCACGCCTTGTCCGAGCTGCTGCCTTAAAACTGGGTCAGGAGATCTGCTCCATGCTGCACCGGCCCAAACATGCCTGCGTCACCCGCAACCTGGAGGGCACCGAGTGCCAGGTAATACCGCACCACTTCAAATACTGCTGCTGCAGAAAACAATACCGTCCACTTGCTTTACCTGCCTGTATTAGTCTTGGTCTGTTGTGTAGGGATACTGTCTATAAATACACCTTACTGGCCACTTGCAGTCTCACAAATAAATTTATGTGCATATAGAAACCCCATACAATGTCTGTGTAAGTGTAAAGTTGCTGTTTAAATAGTTTATTCTACACCCTTGGAAATACATCATAATGTAAAGTACCACCTGCATTATATTGTGCATCAAATCCAGTGTAATGGTAAACAAATTGGTTAAATGCTGTTATTAAGTCTAAGTTTCTGAACAGTTCAGCACAGTATAACGTAATCTTAGTTGCTCTTCTTCCTCAGGTGTTTAAGTCCAAGTTTAAGAACTGGGATGATGTGTTGAAGGTGGACTACACCAGAGCAGCTGAGACTGTACAACAGAAGGACAACCTGCAGGGCAAGGTGTGTTTGTGTGTGCGTGCGTGATCTAAATGTTGATACTTAATAGCAGGCTACCAGTCAAATGCTACTAATAACCTGAAATGGGTCTAGTGGCTCATAAAATACTTATTTAAAATATCCACTGACCAAAACCAGAAATATGTTAGATGTTTGCATGTGTGTGTGTGTGTGTGTGTGTGTGTGTGTCCTCAGATTTAGCTGCTTGTGTCTGGTTAGCACAGTAAGTGTTTATCTGCATTTTCTCTCTCAGGTGAAGAAGGATGCAGAGCAGAAAGACAAGATGAAAGCTGACCTCACAGCCCTCTTCCTGCCCAGGCAGCCAGCCATGCCCCTAACTGAGGTAACGACACACACATGGTTATTCTTTGCCATTATACTCACTATTTCGATGGGTAAATTACACAAACACGAAAGATGTTCTTTTAGCCTCCACTTCTTTACATATTTATCTTTTTATCTGCCCATTGCACACAGTGCTTAAACTACTTAAACAGCTATTTTGTATATATTTGTTTGTGTATTTCTTGCTTGTTCTTATTAATGTTTAATATGTTTGTTTGTTTGTGTATGTATACACCGATCACCAAGGCAAACTCCGCATAGGGTAACTATTGTGGCAATAAATTTCTTTCTGATTTCTCTCTAGGCTGAACAATTGATGGATGAGTGGAATGAGGACCTGGATGGCATGGAAGGATTTGTGTTGGAAGGAAAGAAGTTTGCTCGCCTGCCTGAGGAGGAGTTTGGGCACTTCCACACCCAGGACTGCTATGTCTTCCTCTGCAGGTAGGGATGTGCCGGACAATTACAGTTTATGGAGTGTACAGGGTAGGGGTGCATGATATATCGACGCAATATCACGTTGCGCATTATTATATCGAAAGTGTCGCGATAAGTATACAAAATTTAGTTTATCTTGTGGAGCGCTGCGTCCCGTCCGTTGGCTGTCTGGCTTAGTTGTGTTTGATTTAGAGCCTGCTTGAAACGCTGTAATGATCATGTTTCATTGGCCAGTTACCGTGCCACTTGCACATGTTAGTACACGTCAGCACACAGGTCCACTACGTGACAAACCCTATGGAGCGTACCACGTGTGTGCATATTTCAACAGGGTGACAGTTAGAGCTGGGCAATATATCGAAATTATATCGATATCGTGATATAAGGCTAGATATCGTCTTAGATTTTGGATATCGTAATATGGCATAAGTGTTGTCTTTTCCTGGTTTTAAAGGCTGCATTACAGTAAAGTGATGTACTTTTCTGAACTTACCAGACTGTTGTAACTGTTGTTCTATTATTTGCCTTTACCCACTTAGTCATTATATCCACATTACTGATGATTATTTATCAAAAATCTCATTGTGTAAAAATTTTGTGAACGCACCAATAGTCAACACCACAATATCGTTGCGGTATCGATATCGAGGTATTTGGTCAAAAATATCGTGATATTTGATTTTCTCCATATCGCCCAGCCCTTAAGTGAAGAAATAGATAGAGACAACTAAACGGAGCAAATCAGAGAAGCGAAAGAAAAGTTGTGTCCTGTTCTCTTTATTTATTTATTTATTTATTTATTTATTTATTTTATACTGTCCAACCAGTAAAACATGTCCTGTTCTATAGACATGGTCTTTATTTATTTATTCATGTTGGACCAGTCCAATATGACCGTCAGTTGAAATAAACCTTGTGTTGTGAGAAAACTTGTTTTAATTTGTTATGATTCTATTTTGATGCATTTTCCCGTAACTTTTGTAATTTTACATATGTTTAAAAATATCGAAATTAATATTGATATCACAATATTCATAATCAATATCGCAATATCACATTTTGTCAATATCGTGCAACCCTAGAACAGGGCCATACCTTAATACAAAAACTGATATTTGTTCATTTACACAGAAGAGAAGTGGCATCACTGGCTCGACACTGTTCTGTCAAAGAGTCCTTGTCTTCCACTAATCTCACTGTGCCTTCTTAGATACTGGGTACCTGTGGAGTACGAAGAGGAGGAGAAGGAGAAGAAGGAGGGGGGGAGTGGTGAAGGAGGAGAAAAGAGTGCAGCAGCAGAGGAGGAGGAGGACAAACAGCCCGAGGAGGACTTCCAGTGTGTAGTGTACTTCTGGCAGGGCAGGCAGGCCTCCAACATGGGCTGGCTCACTTTCACCTTCTCCCTGCAGAAGAAGTTTGAGAGTCTTTTCCCTGGAAAACTGAAGGTATTGTCATAGATTTGTTACGCGTTCTTGGACAATGTTGCGCTGAAATTCAGACTCTGAGCATAAAATGCTAACCACAACCTTTCTTGCTGTTTAGGTGGTGCGTATGACCCAGCAGCAGGAGAACCTCAAGTTCCTCTCCCATTTCAAGAGGAAGTTCATCATCCACAAAGGGAAGAGGAAACAGAAGACTGACTCTGCTCAGCCCTCCCTCTACCACATACGCACCAATGGCAGCGCACTTTGCACCAGGTAGACATAGTTCTATTATCACCTATTATCAGATTCACACACACACCAAGTCCTGGTCAGTTTAAAGAAACTATTTTTTTTTTCTCTCTTAGGACAATCCAGATTGGAACAGATTCTAGCAATCTCAACTCAGAGTTTTGCTTCATTCTCAAGGTTGCGATTTCTTTTCTTACAAAAACAACAATATACCAATTATTTGTATCCCAGAGTCCTACCAGAGATCTCTCCCCTGTGTCTCCTCCTACTTTTATACTGTTTATATAAAGATCAAAAAAGTCCTCTCTTTGGTTTCTGTGTAACAGCGTATGTTGTCTGCAGGTACCGTTTGAGAGCACAGACAATCAGGGCATCGTTTACACCTGGGTGGGCAGAGCTGCTGACCCCGACGAAGCCAAACTGGCCGAGGACATCATGAACAACATGTTCGATGACACGTACAGCAAACAGGTAAGTGTGTATGCGCACGTGTGCCTTTGTAGGAATGTAATATTCCTATATTCATTTCTTTTTCATTCTGTGTAACTTGAAATACTCCAAAAAGATACTCTCAAGTATAAATCTGCACACACATTATCTCACACTATAAGCTCCCATTTCAACATCAATTTCAGTTCCTTTCATTGCTGAACTAAACTGAGTTGAGCATTCAAATATTTCAAATAAACGGTAAATACTCTGACATATAAAAGAAATAATTTCACCCCCAAAAAGAAATTTGAAATATTTGCACTAATGAAATACTTATACACTGTAGGGGTGGGGGGGGGAATCGATACAGCATAGTATCGCGATATTTTCTGTGGCAATACTGTATCGATACACAGACGCCAAGTATCGATCTTTTATTATATATGTGTTGGTCAATCTGTCTGCTTGATAATCCCATTTTGCAGCAATGAAATTGAAGTGAGATGAACAAACAGAGAAATGTATCTTTTTTAGATAAAACAGATGTTGACAAAGTTTCCATTTGGGGACATCATTTGAAATTGGGAAAAATTTGAAGTTTGAAAAAAGGTAGTAATTGCAATATATCGCTGAATATTGCAATACGTTTAAAATCGCAATAATATTGTATCGTGGCAGAAGTATCGTGATGATATCGTATCGTGAGGCCTCTGCTGATTCCCACCCCTAACACACTGTCTATAGCACTGACCACCTTCCTCTCTGTAAAGTGTGTATGAAAAACTATTTGCATCCAGAGTTGAGACAGATTCTTCAGCTGCTGTGCAATGTCTATGTATTTTTTTGGTGTGTCTCTCAATTATCAATTTGTCTCCAAGGTAATTAATGAGGGGGAGGAGCCAGAGAACTTCTTCTGGGTGGGGATTGGTTCTCAGAAGGAGTATGACGAAGATGCAGATTATATGAAATACGCTCGGCTCTTCAGGTGAGTGAATGAGCCGTTTTTCGAGTAGGTATAATTTAGTCATTCTAGTTAAAAGAAGTATGTGTAGAATTATAAAATAAATATGTGATTAAATATGTGACTATCTGCTTCTCTCTTTTTGCCGCTCATCTCTTATCTGTCTGTATCTATCATCCCGCTTTCTCCTTTCCATCCACTGTCCCCCCCCCTCCCTTTCTGCCTTTCCCTCCTGCAGGTGTTCGAACGAGAAGGGTTATTTCTCCGTGTCTGAGAAGTGCTCAGACTTCTGTCAGGACGACTTGGCCGATGATGACATCATGCTGCTGGACAACGGCAAAGAGGTAACAACTGATTATAGATTTGTCTGAATGTCTACAATGGAATCGGTTTGATTTCATCATTTCATTTATTACTGTGTGATTGTTTCTTGTTTTCCCTTAGGTGTACATGTGGGTCGGTAATCAGACCAGCCAGGTGGAGATCAAACTTAGTCTCAAAGCCTGCCAGGTTAGTTCAAAACTGTGTAGAAACGTCTTGGTGTATATATATATATATATACATTTTACTAAATCCTTTTCCTCTCCAGGTTTACATCCAGCACATGCGCTCTAAGGACACTGCACAGCCCAGAAAGCTGCGACTGGTGCGGAAGGGGAACGAGCCCCACTGCTTCTCGCGCTGCTTCCACGCCTGGGGAGCTTTCAAAACTACCCTAGCATAGACAAACGCATCCATCAAATGTATTCGCTGCCATGTCATTTTCTACCAGTAAGATGATGATGATGATGATGATGATGATGTCTATGCCTAACCTAGCTTTACATGAGCTCTGATTCCCCCACCCCCCTCACGCTCAGCGCTGCTGTTCAACAGCCTCTTGACTAACTGCAAAAACAGATTTAAGTTCAGCACAACATCCCAATGAGTGAGGTCCTTCTGGTCAAGAAGCTGTTGACTGTTTCCTGTCTTTTGGACAAACGGCTAAATATCACTTTTTTTCTACGAGCTTTTTTAGCAGTAAGTCTGAATACTGTTGTTAAATGAAAGAAGAGAATTATGTTTTGAGATAAAATAGGTCTAAGGTGTACAGAGGCTTTATACAAACCCAAAGGGAGGGGTAATGCCCTAACATATCAATCTGTTCTGCTGCTTTCACGTGGCTCGTGCTGCATGTTCAATAGTTTTCCGTGGATGAGGGTTGAGTGCACATCACTGCAGGAGTCACTCCATGCTTGGTGCCATTTTACGCAGCTTATTTGAAGCAGTTTAGGGCAGGTACAAGTTGATTTTACAGTTTGTATTTGTTTGTTTTCATCATTAAGGGACTGAATAGAAAACAGCACTATAATTGTTGGAGGAATGTTGGTTTATACATAATTTTTGTTGTTGTGCGAACTATACATTGTATGATTGTGTGTTGGCCCCATGCGCCTTCATTGAAATAGGGATGGCCCCTTTCCCCAGAGTCTGATTGGTCACTCTTCTCACCTCCTCTAACTTGTCCACAGATCTAAGTGCAAAGTAAAACCTTTTTGTACGTTTCAACCCAAAAAAAAATGACTTTCATTTAAAGATGCTTTGGACAGTCATTTGTTAAACAGTTCAATTTATTTGGCCAAAGAAATCTTGAGCAGAGGTCCGTGTCCAAGTTATAGTGTGAGACAGAGCCTTGTGTTATGTTTAAGGACAGATGTTTAAATGTGCAGTCAGTAGCGCCCGGGAGATACTGAAACTAAATAAAACTGTATTCTTGAATGTTACAGGCTGCATTCAACTTGTCAACGTGTTTAATATTATCTTGCTTTTCTGGAGCTGAGGGGACAAGAAAAGATGAAGAGTTTCTTTCCAAGGTTTTTATTCAATGGGAGATCTTTTGCAGCATATGAGAGACATATCTTAATAAATACAGTGATTTCTGGTTTGTTGTAAGGTTAACGGATGATCGGTTTTAACAGAACTGCTGCACTGCTTCTTGTGATTATGAGACCTGTGTAGTGTGCAGGCATTGGTCCATGCAAGATCTATTTATGTACCGTATTCTCAAATGGCTGTAACTACCATCATTTTGTTTCTTTATACTTTATTTTTGTGGGGTGAATTGTATGCCTGGTAGTGTGTTTGAGTCCTACACATATATGAATGGGTGTATATGAATATGTGCACATGCTCCTGATGCCACCTGCAGATGCTTTATTTATGTATTTTATATTAAAATAAAATCTCAGATCACATATTTTGTCATCCGGCCTTCTTTTTGCACTGATGTCATTTTACAATTAAAGACCCTGCACAGGTGTTTTGGGTGGATTTGTTTGGCATACTTCTGTTTTTATGACGCATTACACTCGGCCTTTCCAATTTCCCAGTTTGTGCATCTCCAATTCCTCTCCTGAATTCCCCTCCTCACGTCTTAGCCCCGCCCACAGGAGATTTGAGCAGAAGTGTTCACAGGGGTGTAGCACAAAATTCTGGGCTCTGTAGAAAGGCATTTTCTATGGGCCCCTCCCCGTATCCACAGCTATTCATTCTAGCATCTTTTTGGGCCCTCCTCACATGAGGGCCCTGGGTACTCAGTCCCCTTTTTCCCCCCAGTCCGATGCTATATATTTATAATAGCCTATGGCCTACATACACAGTATGGCTATATAGTGTAAAACACTACAAATGTTTGTATGAAAAGAACTATACAAATATAAAGGCTAGGCATATACTGTATTATACACACAAACGCACTCTAGGCTATCTGCGTGGATCGGCTCTTTATCTGCCACCTTCCACCCACCCACCTGAATGAATTATTTTCTCCGATGTAGAGCATGGACGTTTAACTGGCCCTTGGCTGTCCCTGCAGGCTCCGTTGCTTTTTAAATGATGTATTGTAGTAATGTTTAAGTGTTTTCTATAACAATTTACTTTAATGATTAGAGATGCTGTTTGTAAAAGTTTCCACGTGCGCAGTGCCACTGCACCTGGTATCGTCGGATATCTCAGACGATCTTACAAATGAAGCTGTCTGTGAGACAGCAGCTCTGCTATGTTCACCTTTTAGAGAAAGTTAATATTTTCCTTGTTGATTGTGTATTATTTCACCCACCCCTTATTAATCAGAATAATAATTTGTAAGATCTGACCGGCCGATCCGAAAAAGTCTCAGTATAGTATGTCGAAAAAAAGTCATAAAAAGTATATAGTATACATAGTATAGTATGTAGAAAACAGTGATAAAAAAAGTCATAGTATGGTCTGTCGAAAAAAGTAATAAAAAGTCATAGTAAAGTTTATCGAAAAAGTCATGGTATAATATGTCGAAGAAAACTGATAAAAAGGTCATAGTATAGTATTTCGAAAAAGTCATAGTATGCTATGTTGAAAAAAGACATAGTATTGTATTTCGAAAAAAGTCTTACAAAAGTCATAGTATAGTAAGTTGAAAAAAGTAATAAAAAAGTCAGTATAGCATATCGAAAAAAGTTGGAAAAAGTCATAGTATAGTATGTCGAAAAAGTCATACAAAAGTCATAGTATAGTGTGTCGAAAAAGTTATACAAAAGTCATAGTATAGTGTGTCGAAAAAAGTGATAAAAAAGTCATAGTATAGTATGGCATAAAAATGTTATAAATAGGCATAGTATGGTATGGCATAAAAATGTTATAAAAAGTCATAGCATAGTATGTCGAAAAAAGTGATAAGTCATAGTATAGTATGTCGAAAAGTCATAGTATAGTATGTCAAAAAAAGTCCTAGTATAGTATGTCGAAAAAGTCTTATAAAAGTCATAATATGTTCAAAGATTCGAAAAAAAAAAGTCATAGTATTGTATGTAGAAAAAAGTCATTGTATAGTATGGCATCAAAATTTTATATAAAGTCATAGCATAGTATGTCGAAAAAAGTGATGTCATAGTATATTATTTCGAGAGTATAGTATGTCAAAAAAGTCACAGTATGTCGAAAAAAGTCGTAAAAAATTCATAGTATAAGTATGTTAAGAAATGTCGAAAAAAGTCATAGTATTGTATGTCGAAAAAAGTGATTAAAAAGTCACAATATAGTGACTATAATATTATAGAAAGTTGAAAAAAATTTCAAAGTATAGTATGTCGAAAAAGTCATAAAAAAGTAATATGAAAAAAGTCATAAAAAAAGCATGTCGTAAAAAGTCATAGTATAGTATGTCGAAAAAAGTGATAAAAAGTCACAGTATAGTATGTCAAAAAAAGTCATAAAAAAGTCATAGTATAGTATGTTGAAAAAGTCATAGTACAGTATGTCAAAAAAAAGTGATAAAAAATTTCAAAGTATAGTATGTCGAAACAAAAGTGATAAAAACGTAATGTATAGTACGTCGAAAAAGTCATACAAAAGTCATAGTATAGTATGTCGAAAAAAGTCATAGTATAGTATGTTGAAAAAAGTTGGAAAAAGACAGTATATTATGTCAAAAAAAAAAAAAAAAACTCGTAGTATAGTATGGCATAAAAATGTTATAAAAAGTCATAGCGTAGTATGTCGAAAAAAGCATAGTATAGTATGTCGAAAAAGTCGTAAAAAAGTCATATTATAGTATGTTCAAAAATTTAAAAAAACATTCATAGTATAAGTACGTTAACAAATGTCAAAAAAAGTAATATTATAGTAAGAAAAAAGTCATAATATTGTATGTTGAAAAAAGTGATAAAAAGTCACAATATAGTGACTATAATATTATAGCAAGTTGAAAAATTCGTAGTATAGTATAGTGTGTCAAAAAAGTCATAAAAAAGTCATTGTATAGTATATCGAATAATTCGAAAAAGTCATAGTATATATGTCGAAAAATGTCATGAGTCATAGTATAGTATGTCGAAAAAAGTCACAGCTGAGTATGTTTAAAAAAAATGTGATAGAAAAGTCATAGTATAATATGTGGAAAAAAGTGATAAAAATGTCATAGTATAGTATGTCGAAAAAAATTATGAAAAAGTCATAGTATAGTATGTCGAAAAAAATTATGAAAAAGTCATAGTATAGTATGTCGAAAAAAGTAATAAGTCATAGGCCTACTATAGCATGTGGAAAAAAAGTGATAAAAATGTCATAGTATAGTATGTCGAAAAAAACAATGAAAAAGTCATAGTATAGTATGTCGAAAAAAGTAATAAGTCATAGTATGTCGAAAAAGTCATACTGTTTTATTTCACACCTATCTAGGCACCAATCCACTCTCACTGCTTTGGTCTGAATGGGGACTTGATGAACCCACTGATTCCCAACCCAACTCCCTACACACTGAGCTACTGCCAGATTTAGTACAATATGTCAGATAATGTGAGAAAATGTCATAGTATAGTATGTCATAAAAATGTCATTAATGTCATAGTATAGTATGGCATAAAAAAGTTATAAAAAGTCATAGCATATTTTGTGGAAAAAAGTGATAAAAAAAGTCATAGTATAGTGTGTCAAATTCTTTTTATAAAAATGTCATAGAATAGTATGTCGAAAAAAGTCATAGTGTAGCGTGTCGAAAAATTCGAAAAAGTCATAGTATATATGTCGAAAAAAGTCATGAGTCATAGTATAGTATGGCGAAAAAAGTCATAGTAGAGTATGTGGAAAAAAAGTAATAAAAATGTCATAGTATAGTATGTCGAAAAAAATAATGAAAAAGTCATAGTATAGCAGGGGTGGCCAACCAGTTAGGTATAAAGAGCCACAAAAAAAAATGCACCATAGCAAAAAGCCACACAACACATGCACGTCCACACTACAACAGCAACAGTGTCTTCCAGATCTAATGACAGTCATAATACATAGCAGTTTTCATAGTTTTTTTTCTCACTTAGATTGACTCAGTGGGAAACCTGACAGTCTTTGTTATCCACAATCCTTTTCAGGTCTTGCTTGAACTCGGTTGTGGCCACTCGAAGCAACTCTTTCACTCATTTGTCACTAAAGGGGCTTTCAAACAATCGGATTCAGCAGTGAAAGGGTTAACGAGGAAGGTGATCTGTGGCCGCTGTTTTTCCTCAGGTTGCAGAATCTGTCCTCAAAACTCTGCTGCATTATTTTCCATTTTAAAATAATTGGCAAATGTATTGGCAGTATTGGCAGATGCATTCAAATGTGTTTTTTTGTTTACTTATCTGAAATACTGTATGTTTCAGAAAAGTTAAAAACAATCAACCAATGACACAGCCCCCAGCCACACAGTAAGAGCCTCACAGGAGCAGGCAAAGAGCCACATACGGCTCAAGAGCCACAGGTTCGCCACCCCTGTAGTATAGTATGTCGAAAAAAGTAATAAGTCATAGTATGTCGAAAAAGTCATAGCATTTTAGTTCACACCTGTCCACACTTGCTGCTTTGGTCTGTGTGGGGATTTGAACTGATGACCCACTGGTACCCAACCCAACTCCCTACACACTGAGCTACTGCCAGACTTATTAAAATATGTCAGATAATGTCAAAAATTCATAAAAATGTCATTAATGTCATAGTACAGTATGTCATAAAAAAGTTATTGTATAGTATGACATAAAAATGTTATAAAAAGGCATAGTATGGTATGGCATAAAAATGTTATAAAAAGTCATAGAATAGTTTATGGAAAAAAGTGATAAAAAAAGTCATAGTATAGTGTGTTGAAAAATTCGAAAAGTCATAGTATATATGTAGAAAAAAGTCATGAGTCATAGTATAGCATGGCGAAAAAAGTCATAGTATATATGTGGAAAAAAAGTGATAAAAATGTCATAATATAGTATGTCGAAAAAAATGTATAAAAACGTCATAGTATAGTATATCGAAAAAAGTCATAAAAAAGTCACAGCATAGTACGGTATGTCGAAAAAAATTTGATAAAAAAAGTCATAGTATAGTATGTCGGAAAATTCGAAAATGTCATAGTATATATGTCGAAAAAAGTGTTAAAAAAAGTCACAGTATAGTATGTCGAAAAAGTCATAGAATTGTATTTTACCCCTTTCCTGCTACCAATCCACACTCCTTGCTTTGGTCTGTAACGAAGGTGCCAGATTTTAACAAGGAAGAGGAATGATGGTATGAACTTATGGTATGACTGCAATGCTAAATCAGTGGCTTACTCTCCACTTTAAGTCCAAACAACAATCAATGCTCATAGAGAGTAAATCATTTTATTAACATTCACAATTCTTCATCAGCCAAAACGCTAAATGACCTGATTAAAATCCTACACACAAAACTGAATGACAAAGTAGAAACAAATTCATTTTAACTGTAGAATTAAAAAAAGGCAAATCGTGCCGGCTGTAGCATCAAGGGGTTAATTAGTTGTGTGTCAGACAGAGCACGAAACAAGCTAACACAAAAGTGAAAAAGCATTAACATGATTTCTACCTGTTGAGCTTAGTTAGTTAGTAGTGAGGTCCCTTTTTACTTTTTATTTTGTTTTAAGTGAGGTGATCAAAAAGCTGTTTAAGGTTGTGACAGGTTCTACAAAGTTCGACCATTTTACTCTATCATGGGCTTGCCGTTATAAACCTGTCTTCTGTAAACCTAGGTATAGATACTGTATATATTTTTCTTTTTACACAGTAAAACTTTTTTTTTTTAAAAGGGTTAAAAATACTGGTGATCAAAGCTGTGCATCTAGCCAATATTACCCAGAATGCACCGATTCACAGAAACCCACAAAAGTAATCTCCTGGGTGCATCACAGTACACAGTACATTACACTTAGCATTCAGACTGACTTAGCTTCCCTTGCCACACTTCCCTGAGTCCCGTCAACAAGATTTCTGCATGAGATGATCTAAGGAGGGAGGATTTAACAACTCTTCCATTCTACCACATTCTTTACCTTCTCTTTATTTTTTTAATTACTGAGAACGCTTATCTTTTCTTTGATCCTTAAGATTTGACCAAACTACAACATTGATTACAGTGAACTCTGAGCTCTTGCCTGATAAAAACTGAATTCATCTAATTTTGACTGAAAGATAAAGAATTTATTTGCAACTCAGGCCATGCATTTAACAATAAAGGTATTTCAAAATGTAATTTCACCTAAATCTGCTCTAGTCCTTAATACGTAGTATGCCTTCGCTTCCCTCTTCCCCAGTTGGTTCCCTTTGAAATTGGTGTGAATCATTTCCTCTTGCATCTCCCCCTTTTCTTTTCGTCAGTAAAATATCTTTACTTTCTCCAAAAGCCATACGAAACATATGTAATAGAACATCATTCTTTGTATTACAAAACACCTTCATTTTCCAAGTACTTTGTTCTTCAATACCAAGAGAGATGACAGAGAGTTTCTCAAAACCTTGGCGGTGATGTGCTTGTTTGTACATATGATATATCGGCTCACAGATTTGAAAACAGTTGATTTATGCACCACATCGGCTCACATAGGACACTGGGTGAAGCAATTCAACTGCACCTAATGGCAGAGGGGAAGAATGCAAATTGTACAGCCTTTAACACTCAAATATTCAAAATACTTCATTTCCTATTCTTCTTGACCTTCACAATAATCCCTTTCAGTCTCTGCTGGATATCCTCATTTCATAAACACGGGTCATTCACAGGGCTGTGGTGGTGTTAAGCAGCGTACAAAACAATCCAACACATCCACTAGTGTGCACAAGGAATCAACAAGAGCATTTGGCGACTGAGCGCCAATTCCAGTTCCAACTGTGGGGGAAAACCTCAGACCGATCCAGGCACGCCAAAAAACTGTGGATAGAAAAATAAAAACACAGAAACTCCACTGGTAAGTCTCCTAATGCAGGACGTAACAGCCCTTTCCTCGAAAGGCTGAGCCGCAGTCATTACGCCTGGAGAGCGCTTCATAACCATCGGGTCACCACGGGAAGAAAGGCCAAGGAGAAATGACCACACAGAGCGTCAAGATGGATGACGGAAAGTTCAGTTTTCAGTGGTTGAAATCAGAATCATTTGCCCCAAGTCCATCCAGGCGCCACACTGTGCTAGGTAGGCTGTCTCTAGTTCCATGTGGGAGGCAATGTCATGTTTCCAAAGTGGTTATATAAGAAGAAGATGTAGTTCTTCCAGTGGGAGGAACAAACAACAAGAGTCTTTAATGCTGTGTTCTTTGTCCGTGTGAAGGCTTTCCTCCCAGTTTGTGCCAGGCTAACAGGAGAGTGCAGAGTGCTGGCTGGGGGCTCCACAGTGGGATGATGGGGGATGTTTGTGGTCCAGCACTGAAATCCGGTCCATCCAGACCATTTGCGCCAGTCCCTGTAATACATCAACAACAATTAGATGGGCAAAAAAGCATCACCACTTTTACATCAGTCTGTAGCTTTATGCTGACACTTTGAGCTGTTACACACCAACCAGACGGCTGACCGTCGGCAGAAAAGCCAGTCGGACTGATCAGTCGGGTCCCTGAGGTCCAAAAAAATGCCTCAAAACACACTGAGGCGACGCCGACTTGAGCGTACGCTCTGCGCGTGCACGAAGCGTAATACGTCTCCATAGCAGCAGGCGGCGCTTCGCTGTATTGTTTCCCAGAAAATGAAACCCGGCAGCTGATTGGACGAACGCGTCACGTGGGTCTTTTTCCTCCGGAAATTCACAGCCAGACGGCTTGTTCAGAATACGATCGCATATTGTACTAAAATAGTTCACCGAAACATGTTTCTGAAAACATTTTAAGCGAGAAATAGGCCGTGCAGTTGCTGAATCTGTCTTCATTTCAGATCGACAAAGGTCAGTTTAAAAGATTTTCGTCAGATTTTGAGAGGCTCATCCGCTCGCCATTTCCGGGTGAGTCCCAACTGCCCTGTCTCCGACTGAACGTGTCGGGTCGGCCAAAATAAAGGCCGACAGCTCCTCCGACGGACGACGGCACGGAACACACTGAACAGACTCGAGTCACTGACCTCGCCAGACTGTCCGACAGCCGATAATCAGGTTGGTGTGTCAGGGCCCTTAAGCACACCATGTTAACCGACGGTGGGTTTCTAAACCAAATGCTTAAAAGGTGCACTATGAGTTCCTGCATGGTTTCAGTACAATTTCATTTTTGTCTCAAATCTTAGGCATCTCTCCTTGATCCGCTAGCTGCCCTGCCCTCCGAATACACCGTGGAAAAGCCCGTTCTCGGGAGACAACACAGGGGTCGTAAACGTCAAACAAACACTAGAGGCACAGGCTGTGCACCAAAATACAACAAACCACGTTCCAGCAGCTATTCTCAGATACAACTCACGCTACTCAATCAACTCTGCTCACTGCTGCCCCTCCCTCCCCCAGTTATGTGCACACGCACTAACCCCCACCTCCAACCATCTTGTCGGTGATTGGCTGGAACGTGGTTTGTTGTATTTTGGTGCACAGCCTGTGCCTCTATTGTTTGACGTTTACGACCCCTGTGTTGTCTCCCGAGACCGGGCTTTTCCACGGTGTATTCAGGAGGCAGGCAGCTAGCGGATCAAGGAGAGATGCCTACGATTTGAGACAAAAATGAAATTGTGCTGAAACCATGCAGGAACTCATAGTGCAGCTTTAACATTTGCTGGCTTCAGCTTCTTGATTGTGAGGATTTGCGGAAGTTCTACTTTTACGTGACTGTACATTTTATAGGTAAAAAAAATTGACAGATTAATTGATAATGGCCCAAATTAACATACAAATATAAACTACTTAAAATGTATATATTATAAATAAATACAATGGAATATTTTACATATTAAAAAAATAATGTGATTGCAGTACAGAATATGCAGTTAAGGTGTATTGTCTATATTTTCAAAGGGCACCACCAGAGGGAAGCAGAGAGCTTAATAAAAGATGAAGGAGAGCCTTGTTGACAAACGGACAGAGCAGGGAGGCTTCAGCAACCATTACCTCCTGATTTATGTAAAAGCAGAGTAATGCAACTGAATGGATGAGTGCAATTAGTGCACAAGCCTCAGCTGTGATAATAATCTCTTTTCTGTAGACAGACAAAAAAAAATAGCTTTCCATCTTTTTTCCTCTCTTTTATTTGAATAAAAAAAAAAAAAAATAGTGTCTTAATAACACTATAAAGTCAACTTATAAGAGGGTGCATGTGCTGATAACAGCTGAATAAAAGCTGTGATCTGATTGGATTGTCAAACTTTAAAGTGGATCAATAGAATAAAACATAGGACATGACTGGATTTAAACTGGTGCCGTGAATAAAGAGGCTTCACACCCTGGGCCATCTCCAAGTACAGTGAAGAGAAATACCCTGAGCTACAGTATCAAACACTATTAAAAAGCACACGTCTGTTCAATGGGCCTTGATGGTAAAGATTACTGCTCCGCTGACTTTTCAAAGACACCGGGTGGAAGGAAAACAGAGTGGAGGGCTTGTTATTGGAATGCAGCGCTCAGACAGAACAACTCTTTGAAGTCTGCACACTCTTGACCAGCTCCATTAGAAACAGGTGTGTGTGTGTGTGTGTTGCGTTTGTGTGCACGTGTCTCACCTGTTCAGTTAATGAGGATGCCAGTCGAGCGTCCCTCCTCCTCTTTAATGTTCTTCAGGTTATTCTCTGCCTCGTCCACAGTGCTGCACGCCAGATACACAAACCACATGATAAATGATTGTCTTTCAAAACATTAAATAAAAAAAGGCTAAGAATATATTTTAAACAGTGCAAGCTGTGGGTACGTGTGCATATAAATGTGTGTGCCTACGTTAGAAAATCCCTGACGTCCTCCGCAGTGATTTCTCCGGTCGAGTCGAGGGTGAGGTCAGCAAAGCTGAGGGGGGAGTCCAGTGGGGTGTCCAGGATGGGAGAGGACAGGGAGCTCGGAGGCTCTTCTGTTTGCCCTGTGAGGGAGAAACCCATGAAGCATGTTTCTACATCTGGGTGACTGATAGTGGTGTGTGTTGCTGGAGGACTCTACCGACTCTTGTACTTGAATACAATTTAAATTTTTGCAAGCAGTTTAAAAAAACAACTTTATCACAATTTAGTTTGACAGCAGATTCAGAAACAATGACACCCCAACAACGTGCTTAAAAGGACAATTCCGGCGCAAAACGAACCTAGGGGTTAATAACAGATGTGTACCCACTCGATCGTTCTCTGGGACATGTTTTCATGCTAATCGAATGTGTTTGTAGCTTGAAACAAGCTAGCACGGACCACTGATTAGCTTACAACGCTAGTATTTCGGGGCACAGGGAAAGCAAAAACAAATCGCTATTTATACCACTAAAAAGGCTCAAAATATCAGGTCTCTGTTTCAGCTACAGAGTGAGACATCGCTTCTTCTGTACTATCTTTGTTTGTAGTCGCACATGCGCAGTAGCCAGGTAAGGATCATGTTAGCTAGCTGTTTCCATAGACAGTAAAATAAAGGCGGTTTCTCCAACTTCGGTCAGTTACAAGGCAGGATTAGCTGGGAGACTTATTCTAAACAAGGGCGCACATGTAAGTAGTTCTTTTGTAGATTATGGTGAACTTGTGTGTGTTGTAGCAGTGCTTTGCCATTGAGAACGAGGTAGCATGCTAGCGTTAGCATGCTAGCGTTAGCATGCTAGCATGCTAACGGTTGCAGTTAGCCAGCTCGTTTCGGCTAGTGACGTAGAAAGCCGTGCAGATTTTGAACAGCTCACCCGGAGACTGAAGGCAGGACACATTCAGAAACCGTATCTCACTCAGAACAGCATGGATGTTTTTCAAAGTTTGTATGCGTGTGGAAGCACCAGAGACACAAAATAGCACCCCAAATCCCAGAAAAAGTGATTTTTTCATCATATGGGCACTTTATAATGCACGCTTTGTTCATTTTGTAACACTGGCTGAGGCTGTGAGCCCAAACCCGTTGGTTTAATATTAAAGTTAGTTCTTTCTTTTTGCATGCATTCTGCTTTCTTGTCAAAAGCCTCTACATACTTATCACAAAGAGAAGGTTACCCACATGCAAAGTCTTTTTCATCTGTTTTCTCCTGTAAACATACACTTTGATGGTGCATTAATGCTTACAATTTTTCAAAATGGAGTATTCTCTGTTGACTACATGGATAGGTATTAAAATCTCAGTGTCCGGTGAAAGGCCCACTAAGACATAAACAAACCCCACTCTGGTCTCCACAACAACCATCGTTTCCTGCCAGAGAGGGAGGTGCTGGGGCATACTGAATGGTTACCATGGAGACCGGAGGGGAACCCCTGCAAGGCCTGCTCACAGTTCAAGGGGCTCAGAGAGAGAAGAGAGAGTGATGAAGAGTGAGAATAGACAGGGGGAGAGAACTAACTAGAGGAGAGAGAGGGAGAAAATAGAAAACTTGTGTGTGTGTGTGTGTGTGTGTGTGTGTGTGTGTGTGTGTGTGTGTGTGTGTGTGTGTGAGTACATACCCTCAGCCTGACCCATCTGGTTCTTGTGGGTTCCGTTGGCCTGCGGCTGCGTCATCATACCATCGCTGAAAAGACACATGAGCACACACCATTTACTTTGGCAGTAGATATAGTACAATAATAATAAAGCAATAACAGTAAAAGTATAAGTTCTTTGGTTTCACATGCAGCTGAGTGCCTCGATCTGGTGGTAGCCCAAGAGAGAGCATTAGGAACAGTAGGTTTAGTGGTTTCCAATGTGGGGTCCAGGGACCACCAAGAGTCCTTAATAGTGTGTCCCTGGAAAATGTTGTCAAAATCAATGAGCAGGTACACTTGAGACACACGAGCCTGGTTTTTTTTTTTTATACGATTGGTGCATGAATGTGATAAAGTGGCTTGGTATGTCAGGTACTTTTTGTTGGATTAGACAGTCTGACTATTTTATCCATTAACAAGTTATTAAATTATTTTTCTCCAAAAATATTACATTATAAAATGTAAGGGATAATGTAGATCGAGCGGGTCATTATTGCGAATGCATCACCCTGTCGGAGTTCAATTAGCTACTCAACAGCTACTTAAGAAATCAATAATTTGACACAAAATATTGATTCAAAAATCATTTCATTGACATGAAAATGTTCCTCCAGAGTCTGTGATCAGAACCGTGCCCATAGCAACGGTCTGCTATTCAACAATAACAGACCGTAGAATGCTGTAATTGACCAATCAGAATCAAGTATTCAACAAAGCTGTGTAATACACATTGATATTTCATAATATTACATATATTGTGATAGAGGATGCTATCTATATGGCACAAAACCGGTTTAATTTGACTACTTACATAACATACATAGTCAAAACAAAGGATCTTTCCGAGGACTACATTTTGCGTCTGTGTGTGAGTTACCTGGCAGGTGTGGGCTCTAGCGGTCGCTCCAGCTGAACAGAGCAGAGCGGTTCAGTGAGGACCTTGGCAGACAGAGAGAACCTCTCGTACTCTGAGGGAGAGATCAAGTAAAACCCTGTGGAGAAAAACAGCCAGATAATAATACAGTTACCACTTTGAACTTGTGATTCATTTGGAACACATTTTTTACTGTAAAAACAGAAACTGCGAAAACTGCCCACAGTGAAGTGTGAAGTTTGTCTGGTACAATATTTCTGGAAAGACAGGCTGATGTCATTTTTCCGTCTTAAGAACCAAAAACACATTTCTATTCACCTACACTGTACTGGGGTAGAGGCAGAAGTCTCAAGAGGAGATTTCTCAGATCCTTGGCAGATAAAGCTATCTGCATGACTGGATACTAATGAGGCAAGTGGAAAAATATTTTTTTGGTGTAATCTGCGTGAAATGACCCTTTAACCTTTTTTTTTTTTTCCTTCTTTTTTTTCGCGCAGTTTTGTGAACGTGAAAGTCATTATCATAATGCAATGTTCTTGCGACTTTCAGCGCCTGAAGAAAAGAAGAAGAGATTTTTACAAATCAAGTGTGTTTTCCTCACCCTGTCCGTTCTTGGTGAAGACGCAGGATGCGATGCCGCTGATGTCTTCTTTGCGGATGCAGTCGTAGCGCACCTAAAGACACACAAGAATATGCATAATAATAAATACCAGTGCATCATGAATAATTCAGTAAAACAAAAACACCCACGTCATCAAATTGCCAGTTGTCTAATATACAAATAATGTTGCACAATTACTGTAAATACTCCCTAAAATACACACACAAACTCTCTTATTGTCTAAATTAGACTTGGCTCGTTTCCAACACACCCATGCACACACAGCCCTAAACCCTACCTGTGGTCGCAGGCCAGGTATGTTGAAGAGGTGCATGTCGCCCAGGTTGGTCAGACAGACCAGTGTGTGCTCGCTGTAGTCTTCCTGAGCTGTGGAGCTGAACACCACCAGGGCCACCTTCCTCACCCGACAGCCTTCGTGCGCCGTCAGCTTGAACTTGGTCTTAGCGCTCACCTTGGGGAGGGAGAACACCTAGAGACAGAGAGCATAGGAGGAAGACAGCCAGGATTTTAAACTGTACCGTCATCAGTCTGTCACGGTAGGGCTGGGCAATATATAGATATTATATCGATATCGTGATATGAGACTACATATCTTCTTAGATGTTGGATATTGTAATATTAGAAATGGCTTACATGTAGTCTTTTCCTGGTTTTAAAGGGTGCATTACAGTAAAGTGATAATAAAGTAAAGTGGTAATTTTCTGAACTTACCACTTATCACTTACTGTTCGTTGCACCCACACCGCTATCCTCGCTTAGCACAGATCCTGGAGGTAACCAGTTCCATCTAGCCTACTGCTCCCAATAAGTGAAAAAATAACGCCAACATTTTCCTATATTCCATATAGTTCTAAGCATGTATACGGTTAGAAGATGTCTGTGTCTCATGTGACCTTGTTATTTGTACACGCTGTGACTATACAAGTCACAACATGTAAATAGGAAAATGTTGGCGTTATTTTGTCACTTATTGGGAGCAGTAGGCTAGATGGAGACGATTACCTCCAGGATCTGTGCTAAGCTAGGCTAGCTGTGGGGGCGTCAGACAGAGTTATAACACGCATGAGATGAGAAGGGTATGTATGGACTTATCTAACTCTGGGGGATACGGTGAATAAGCTAAAGCCCCAATAAGTCAGCGTGTTCCTTCAAATGATGTGGGAGTGCTTGTCAATATATGTAAAATAAATGGAAAAAAATAAAAGGAATTGAACTGTCTTTGCACAGTTGGTCCTCATGAAATAAGGAAAAACATAAAAACACACCTGCTGACTGACTAGGCAAATACAAACTTGCTTTTTAATGCATTATAATACAGGTGTCTTTTCCAGCCTTTACCTTTAGCTGTTCCTCTGAGGCGATGAGGACAGAGTGAGCGTTGGTCATTTCCGGCGCGATGGCGAGGTCCTGGGAGGCTTCGTACGGGTCCGGTAGAGGTTTCCCCCGGCCGTCCAACACAGAAATCGACACCACGGGGGCCCTGTGCATCAGCTGGATCTCTTTCCCCAACAACGCCTCCACACACACACTGCTCTCGCCTGCTCCGCCCCGCTCGCATGCACGCCCCAAACCGACGCCGGGCACCTCCAGAGCATAGGCATACACGCTGCCTGAGTTGGTGCCCGCCCATAGTGTGGGGCCATGGTGTGTACCTGGTAGATACGGAAATACAGCACATACAGTTAGTGCTGTGGAAATAATGTTTCTTTTAAGTTGTTCTGACACTGGTTAGCTCAAAATTTCACTTCTCCCCAACGATTTATTTAAAAAGAAAAGAAAAACAATGTTACGGTATAGTCAGAGTTCCACATTCTGTTCATAATCTCAACGAGTAAGTAAACACACCGTCACGTAGAAAGGTGTCAGCGAAGCAGAGACATCGCACCACTCCAGACAGCGAGTCGTCTGCTGACCGGGGTTCAATCCTTCGCTGTATCGGAGCCACGTCCTCCTGCTCTGCCAGAGCAGCGTTGGCCTCCTGGACCTGCACACGACACAGTCACAGAATGAAGAATTTAATTCAGTCTGAAGATCTGTATGGCCCTCTTTCTACCAAGAAGACATTTCCTTACACATTACCTTGCTGGTGGGTGTGGTGGTGATGGTGCGTTTCTTCCCCGACACCCTGCTCTTGCGGATCCGTCTGAAGCTCTGTCGTAAGGACTTCTTCAAGGACTTGACTCTGGACAGGGGGCCCTCCATCGCCAAGGAGTCATTAGGGTGCAGGGTACATCTAGGAGAACATAAAGAGCAGTAGTGAATTTGTCAGCTTGCCTCATCCTGTTTTTTTTTTTTTACTGGCATTGGCCAAAATAAATGCGATGCACGTCGTTTTCAGCTTGCATTTACACCGTCAAGATTGTGATTGACTGATGTAGCATGTTTGTCTTATTTACTGAATGTGAATGTTCCAGTAATGTAATCGGAACAGAAGGAAAGACATGATGAGAAATAAAAACACAAACATAACCTGAGCTGTGTGAGTGTTTGTCCCTAACCTGGCGAGCACAGCATTTCGTCTGTGGTAGTCAAACAGGCCGAATCCATGACTCGTCCCGAAGGAGATCAGGTTCCACTCGGCATGCAGAGCCACCGCCGTAACAGAGGCCGGGGGCAGGCACTGCACCAGCACCAGTGGCTGAAAGCCAGGAGGGAAGGGGGCGGGTTTAAGGCGCGGCTCTAGCCTGTCATGGCCCTTCCAGGTGAAGCCCTCCCTGTCCTGCAGTAGATCAACCACCGACACGTCAACCAAGTGGTCCGAACGCTCGTCACTCAGACCCAGAACAATCACCTGGAGAGAAAGTAAACAAACATCATGGTTAATTTTCCTTTTGTTATTTATTTCAGTGTCTATATGTATTACTTTGAAAGTTTACAAGACACTAACCGGTAGCAGAGGTTAGTGTGATTATTCTGGAGCCTGCCTGACAGTTGAACCTTATTACAACTAGCTGACAATTACAGAAACACACTTGTGTTGTTTGACACAGTTCTGTCAAATTATTAGCACATTAAAGAGCTCCTCTTCTCCAAAAAGTAACACCAAATCCCTATCATTACATAAAGACAGCAGTAAGAGAAGGTGGTGCTATTGAAAACTGGTGCTGTTAATAACAGATTGTTAAAAGATTTGCTAGTTTATCATCAGTTGGGAGCTTTTTGCTGTGCTCAAAGAAATGACGGGATACACTTTTTAGGTGCAGCAGAGCCTGAAAATTCACTTTCCAGGAAGTAGCTAAGTAATATTTTAAATGTACTGTATGTTTTTCTGTCCATGAAAATAATCGTATTTTATTTGGAATTAATATTTATGGTATTCATCCATATCCATGGTCTCCAGAAGATTACAGATGCCCTAACCTTTCCTTGTGCACCACTATCAGACCAGAATTTCCACTTGTACATAGAAATATCTAAATCTGAAGAGGAGATTGTCATGAAATGCATTGAGCACACGCTCCACTTGGGGATGAAAACTTTCAATTTGGACACTTTTTTCCGATTGTGTTACATTTTCAACCCCACTACTAAAGCTACTGTGCATTAGCAAAGCTGTCAGTATGTTGTAGGGCTGCTCGATTATGGAAAGAAATATCAAGATTATTTCGGTCAATATTGAAATCACGATAATTTAACACGATTACTCGTTGACTTCTGGAAAGATGTTGCAATTATTGAACTTAAAAAACAGTGGGAAAAGTAAAAAAAAAAAAAACACATACAACTGTGAAATTTGCCTTAATACTTTTCATATTGAAACTTTATTTATTTCATTCAGAACATGAGAAAATAAGAGTTTACTTGTAAAGCATAATAAGATAAATAAGGGTTTTTCTCTATTCTGTTTTTGTGATCATTGGGAGACGAAATCATAATCACGATTATATTTCGATTAATTGCACAGCCCTAGTATGTTGATTTGACTTGGTTTGGCCCAACACTATTTGTTGTGGGGAGCATAAACATTCAAGTAGATTGTAGTTGTTAAAAATAAAATACTTTGACTTAGCCCAGCTATACCCATCGCAGCTGAGCAGCTATGAAGTGTAAGAGCGCTTGTGTGACTGCAGCTGCAACTCTCTGCCTGCCAAGTTAATCAGCTAGCTTCATCTCATCCAGAGAAAATACAACATGGGGCTATTAAAAAAAAAGAAGAAAAAAAAGGCTCTTCATCCCATATGAACTTTCAAGTCAAATAGTCTCATTATTCGCGTCATTAGCAAATTAACAGTTGGCAAGCAAATAATACAGTAAATTACATGATAATTCTTCATTCTTCATTATCAACTGGCAAAGTGTGTATTGTATTAACCTGCATTATTATGTTGTGCCAAAGTGTGTGGCTGGTGTCTATATGGTATCTCACCATTTAATAGCTCAATGACAGTATTCCATACAAATTGACTGTGTTCTACTTTGAAATGTTTATAGTACAATCCTCCCAGCAAAAATTATACTATTATCTCTACTTAAATTAACATTTCAGATTATATTTAAACATACTTAAATGACTTAAACACATAGAACAGCTGGGGGGTTTAAGCCACATTTAAAAATATAAAACGGTCTTCAGAAAAATAACTCAATGTATTGCATCTCCTAGAAACGACCCGAGACGATGTGCTCATTCCATTTGCATGTGTGTGTACTATATGTACGATTTACCTGTCCAGCAGTTCCGGCCACCACTAGCTTGTTGCTGTATTTGCACAGACTGATCTTCTGGATGCCCAGTCTGGGGTCGTCGCTGTACGGGTCAAAACAGCCCACCTACACACAAACACACGCACGTAGGCTTGAATTAGCAGGATAAATGCAAACACCCTACACAGGCAGAGTTATATTTAGAGGTAGTAGTTTCTCAGTGTTTTCTTTCTTTACTCTCCACCTCCCAACGTCACAAGTCCATCCTTTTCTCTGAAACTAGAGCTGCAATGATTAGTAAATGAATCAACTGGTCGATTGACAGAAAAATAACCGCCAACTACTTTGATTATCGATTGATCAAGGCAGAAAATGCCGTTTTCTGCCTCTCAAATATGGAGATTTCCTGCTTTTCTCTGCTTTATATCATATTAAACTGAATATCTTTTTGACAAAACCAGAGATTTTTACCGACATCACCTTGGACTTTGAGAAACTGGGATGGACATTTTTAGACCAAACCATTAATCTAGAAAAGAATCGGCAGATCAATTGATGATGAAAATAATCATTAGTTGCAGCTCTATCTGAAACTTTACAAAACAGTTTTGTCGCATTCTAAATCTTTGATCTGAACCGACCACAAACTAATTCAGTTCAGGCACAACAATGTCAAAATGCCCTCCAGAAGCTCTCCTCCTCCTTCTACGGCAGCCTCTCTACTATTAATCTCTGCCAAATGCCAGGACAACCCCCCCCCCCCATACATACTCAGCAAAACGTGCATTAATCTGTCTCTCACACACAGTGGGAATTCCAATAGAATCCCCTCTCACATGGGAGTTGTGTCTTGGCAAAACAAGGAGTAGAACAAGTTACACACACACACACACACACACACACACACACACACACACACACACACACACACAGAAGGAGTTGGTTGATGGGTCTGGTTTTCATTACATAGGAGAAAAAAAGGAAAGGCTCTTCATCCCATATGAGGGCCACATTCCTGAACATGCAGCTCTGTTACCACAGGATACACGAGGAAAGGTAGGGGGAGCAAAAGAGTGAATAGGAAGAAAAGAAGGACAACAGGCCAAAGACTAATTAGATCTATTTGTCACTGTTAAATGCATCTCTTAAAATCTGCTTCTACTCTTTTATAAACCATTTCTGCCATCAGGTTCTTAACACATGACGACAAACTGTTAGCGACAGCTACCTACTGAGCCCCAGTGAAGGAAAAAAAAATAAAAAAAAAATAAAGGGAAATCTTGGTCATCCGCCCAAACACTGAGAAACCTTTCCAACTGTAGATCCAGTTGATTTAAATATTCATTGAGTGTTTTGCTTCCTGACCCATCTCCATTTCCCGTCAGCATCTACCAAAGCCGAACTACTCAGTCAGATTTGCTCCAGATGGAATTCTTCCTCCCGATGCTGAATCAGTTCATTTAAAAAGTAATTCTGCACAGAAAACAGGCCATTAAAACAGAATCAGACTGTGGTTCCTTCAGAGTCAAGTTTTAATAACAGGAACAATGGGGTGGGTCCTGTCTGAGAACCAAACACATGAAAACAATCAGATGAGAAAATTAGGCCACAGATGTAGTGTTAGAGGACGGACTGTGTTGTGTAATACACAGATTGCTTTAACTCCCACAGCCTGTAAAATACGACCCTGCGCCTAATCTCTAGAGGAAAGATTTTAACTCCCTTATTCTTACGTCATTCCACTTTCTTCTCATGCTCGCCTCTTCAGTTCTCACCTTCCTGAAAGGAGGCCATTCCTCCTCCTGCTGCATGTCGGGGTCGTCGCTAGCGCCTTGAGGATCGTCGCAAGGGTCGCAGTCGGTGTGGAAGACATTGGCTGTGCTGAGTTTGTACATCGGAGTGAGAGCAACACCTGATGCATCCCAGAAACGCACAGTGCCGTCCTCATGCCTATAAAACACAAATGATTTACTTTCTACAAAAATATAATCAAGATGAAAATTTATTTCAGTGCAAATCAATCAGATTGTGCAGGTGTGTGTGTGTGTGTGTGTGTGTGTGTGTGTGTGTCCAAATAGCTGCTCAATTCTGGTTTCTCTGGACTGCTCATAAATACACAGAGTTGCCACTTTAGGTTTTAGGTACAAATAGCCACATTTAATGATCCAATACAAAACCCCTAAAATAAATCCTGTATAATCTTTATAATGGTCCGTTTTTGTTTAGACTGAAATAATGAGGTGTGGATTAAACACTACAGTATGGTCATTTCTAAGGATGTAGTTTGGAGTTTTTAAATTATTTTGCATTATAATGAAAGTTCATGTTAAGTCAATTTTATTTACATATCCCAAAATTGCAAATTTGCATCAGAGGGCTTTATAACCTGCACAGCATACGGACCCTCCATACAGCCATAGCTGTTTCTAATATATTGCCCACCTCCAGCTAGAAAGGTTGCAATAGAAGAACTAACCAAAGTAAACCAAAGTACTGGACAAAGAGAACTTTTTGACCAAAGTTAATACAATTTATCCTCTGAGGAACATTAATGTCAGTACCAAAACTTAATGATAATCCATTAACTCCATAACTGTGGTGTCTACAATTCCAATCAATCCAGCTGTTCTTTTACACGCTGTAGTCTCATAAGGCCCCATGCTAATGCTAGCTCTGCCAAACATCTGCAGTCGACAACTTCGTGCCAGTTGCCTCAGGATTTACTTGTTGCAAATGCAATGCTGACTAATTTCATTGTCAGGACAAGTCACATGTAGATCCAGTTTTATGCAGGACATCCATGTGGTTCACATCGGAAAAGACATTGAAAAACATCTTCATGCAGCTTTCAGTCACTTACTAGAAAGCAGCAGGTATGTGCCAGATTTGTGTCTTGTAAGAAAAGTGGATCAACCTGTGGGTGCAGCCTGTATATATATATATATATATACATGTGTGTGTGTGTGTGTGTGTGTGTACCCTGTCAATAGCAGCTCTTGCTGTTTGGGTGGAGGAGCCAGGTTTTTACCTCCACAAATGGGCCAACTCTGCACAGACAGACAAAGATTGGAGAAAAAAGTTAGAACTCCATCATATTAAAAAGTTTAAAGAGAAAACCCTCACACATTGAACAACACCACATTTGCCAACCCTTTCCATTTTATTATAACGCCAGCTCAAAATGTACTGGGCTTGACACAGAGGCATTCCCATTTGGATGAGAATGTGAACAGAAACACACAAAACTCAGCTTTTGTTGAGTTCGCTCTGCTATGGTCTCTCTGGTCTGGCCTAGCACAGACAGACAGCGATGATTTACGAGTGTACCAGCTGTGTGTGTGTGTGTGTGTGTGTGTGTGTGTGTGTGTGTGTGTGTGTGTGTGTGTGTGTGTGTGCCTGTGTAATCTGCCTCTGATCTAACAGCTGATCTAAGCTACAAAGCCTTTGCAAAGCCTTTAACTGCTTTAACCTGCTCTTAAAGTTAACACACTATCAGCAGGCTGGTGGTCACACTCCCGTAGGTTTCCTCATAGCTGTTTAGGTGCCAGCTTCTGAGCTCAGATGTACTAGCACCATGAGTAATACCATCCATTTAACTTCAATATCCTCACTTTTAAACATCTATAATTCCACTGCTTTACTAACCATTTATGTTGCTCTCCACTCATGGTCAGCGGCAGCAGCTGAGCCTTGATATGACACCTGACAGCCATTTAGTAGAAATCAAAATCAAACTCTGTAACTTGAATCTACGAGCATGCTGGTTTGTATGTACAAAGTATGTAAACCGATTGGTGTCGATGGCTGCAGCCTGGCTATTGGCCATACTCTGTTTAAGGTGTTCTCAGGTTAAGCTGTTTACATGCATCTTGGATTTCCTGTAATTGAATATCCCTACGGCCATGAATAAACCAATTTACAGAATAATCCCGTCGTTCATAGTGTCCTGCCAACAGCCACAGCAGTCCACCAGTAACACAGAATGAAAAGACGTTGCTGCCACTACATTTGACTGAGCAGGTATCGCTTCTACTACATGGAAAATAAATTAAGGTCCTGAAAGAAATCTGTGCAGTGTTTTTTTTGATGATGCTAAAAGAATGTCTGATAAACAAAAGATCATGTACTGTGCTCAGCATAAATGAGTACACCCATGCTAAATTTGACTAAAAAGAGGAATAAAAAAATCATCTTTTGGAAATTGAACTTAATGCCTTAATTAAAAAATGAGGAAACATCCAACCTTTAAGGACACCAATTTTCTTTGTGAATGAATAATGTATCATAAATAAATAAATGTGCTTCCTTAAAATACAGGGGGCATAAGTGAGTACACCCCTATGTTAAATTCCCATAGAGCCAGGCAGATTTTTATTTTTAAAGGCCAGTTATTTCATGGATCCAGGATATTATGCATCCTGATAAAGTTCCATTGGCCTTTGGAATTAAAATCACATACCCTTCACCATACCTACAAATTGGTATGTTTTTATGTTGGTTAGCCTAATAGCTGGTTTGATTTTCATTGAGAGATGATTTTATGGAAAGTACCCTATGCCAATCTCTAGGTATGGTGAAGGGTATGTGATGATGTGGGGCTATTTTAATTCCAAAGGCCAAGGGAACTTTATCAGGATGCATAGTATCCTGGATCCATGAAATAACTGGCCTTTAAAAATAAAAATCTGCCTGCCTCTATGGGAATTTAACATAGGGGTGTACTCACTTATGCCCACTGTATTTTAAGGAAGAACATTTATTTATTCACGATACATTATTCATTCACAAAGAAAATGAGTGTCTTTAAAAGGTTGGATTTTTCCTAATTTTTTAATTAAGGCATTAAGATCAATTTCCAAAAGATGATTTTCTTATTCCTCGTTTTAGTCAAATTTAGCATGGGTGTACTCATTTATGCTGAGCACTGTATATGTATATGTATGTACATGTATAAATGATACAGCAACCAGATCAATGAAAATAATATGGAAGTTCACTGAACAAACATCTGCAAAAATCAGCAATAGTACAACAATGTTCACTACAGTAGTCAATGTAGCTGAAAGAACTAAAGCAGCAACAATGTGGAAAATGTCTAAAAAGAAATCGGACAGAAAATTGTGTTTTGTCACTTTGAATTTCGTAGAGGCTAAACATTATTAAATGTATTTCTCTCTAATCGAGATTTCACATGATCAGATAATGGGCTTATTAATGATATTCTGAACAAATTGACGTGTAAATTTATCGGGTCATTGTTGAGTAAATACATGACCCATTTTTTGTGTTTTACTTACTTGTGTAAATGGTTTTAGGACATACTGTAATTGCGTGATTTAAAACAAATTGAGAGTACTGACAGCCACATAATAAGAAATTTCAAACTGTGCTCTGCAGACCGCGGTGTGCTTCTCACCCCGTGTGCGTGTTGCCGGCCCTGCTGTGCTTTGCCAGCGTTGACGAGCCGCTCCCAGAGTTTGGGAGGGACGCTGGAGATGTGGAAGGAGCAGGTGATGGCTGAGGAGTGGAGAGGAGCCAGGTAGGGGGTGGGCATAGAGGGCCACCCGGGGGTCTGGAGGTCAATCACGACCAGCTCTTCTTCCAGTAACACTACCAACGCAGACGGCTCATCAAACTCTGTAAGATGAGAGACGAGACAGAATATGAAACATTTGAATTCTATAACTTTTGATACAACATGACAGCGAGCCTCAAACTCAGCTGAAAGAGAAACTTAAAGCAGATTCTTGAATCAAATAGAAAGTAAATCTATAGATACTAGGGCTGGGACGATATGCGTTTGTCCCGATTCGATTCTTTCACGATACATGGGTGCCGATTTGATTTATGTTGCGATTTTCATTAACTGCGATTCTAGAAGTATTGCGATTTAATAGTATTGAGTATTGCGATTTTCTTTTCCTTCGTTAACAAAAACAAAAGTTGAATAATACATTTCTAGAAATGATACATCATGAGACATTTCTAAAAACATCACATGTCAGTCAGTCAGACAGTCTGACATTTATTTAATTTGTAAAGAAGTACATAACATGGATTTTCAGCATTTTTTGCTTTCGCTCAGTTTTGCTGGAAACAGATATGATGTAGTCTCAGCAGTAAAGTATAAACAGTTTTTTTTGTGAATCATTGGGGGGGGTGGGGGGGATTTATAAAAAATCGTCGCAAAAAAAAAAGAAAATCACGATACATACGATTTCCGCCGCCAGCCCTAATAGATACAGCCCCTGGTGCTAGCCAGCCCCTGACCTTTCTCTTGATCTATGCTGTGGACAGTGAAGAAGTCGATGACTCGGGATGTGAAGTCAAAAGTGACGTGGTGTTTGTCTTGTTGAATGGTCAGACAGTGGCGGTCACCGTAGCTGGCTCTGGGCATCCCTCCGCTGTATAACAATACTGGAGAACTGGAGCAGGGCACACAGAAAAGTAGTTTTGTTCATGTCAATTATTATCAGTCATCAAGAGGAAACATTAAAGGAGTCTTACACATAATGAAACAAAAGACAGGAGTAAAGATTTACTGGCACTGTGATCCAAAATGTCCGGTCTGACCGCAGGAATCAAAAATACGTCACAAAATAAGTCACACACCCTGTCTGTGTTGTTCTCCACAAGATCTTGTTGATGGCCTTGCAGGGGAATGGACCTGTGACAGACAATCATGAAGAGTAAAGTAAAAAAAAAAACATTGCAGAGACATTTAGCAGACTAAAACTATTAAAAACTCCAGAAAGCATTTTAGTCAGAGTGAGGGCGAGAAAGAAAAATAGGATTTGAATGAGAAAAATCGAAAAGTGTCACTCTGACCCAAATTCTCACCATAATGAGTCACATTATCTCAGCACTCATGAGCCCTTTTCACACAGCTGGTTCAAGACGGGACTTAGGCGCCTTTAAGCCGCCTCCCTATCTGTGTGAAAGTTACAAAGATGGAATGGGGGGGACAGAGTTGTTGCACTTCAAGCAGCGGTTGTTGTCACAGAGCCGTACCAGAGCCGTACCAGACCCGAACCGACGTCTGTGAGAAAAGGACAGCCAGCATGGCGGGACTACATGCAGTACGAAGCGCGAGTCAACCCACAGGCAAGTCCAAAAGTGACAAAGCAGCGTCCTGAGTAGCCTTCTCTCTACTGACAATTGTGCTACAATAATGCATAAAGTTGGAGGTTTGTGGGTCGGGTTTGTGTGGTTGATTAACGATGGGGATCGGCTCACACACACTAGATGCTGACGCTGTTGCGTTTTGCTCCCGGAATGCCGACATGCCATGTGAAATCACACACTGGGCGGCATTTTGCCGCCTTCGCTTGGTTCAAACCGACATAAGGGCAAACCTTCATTGCGGTGCTATTGCAGAATCTCTATGTGAAAGGGGCTATGGCTAATTAAACCATTGTCAGTCATTGGACATTGGTCTTTGTGGATAAGACTACCACCTCCATTAGACCTGGATAATAATAATAATAATAATAATAATAATAATAAATTGAATTTGTATAGCGCTTTTCAAGGACTCAAAGTCGGATGATGTGCTCAAACATGCCCCAATCAGACATTAGCTGGGAAACACAAATAGGTGCTAATGTCTGTTGTCTGTGTACGCATTGTATGCATTTCTCACCATATGGGATGGTGGAGGACACCGGCTGGTGACTGTAGATGTTGCCATTAGTAACAGCCCACACGGAGTAGCCCCCATCGTTATGGGAACTGACAAATAAGTTTCCAGAGCGTTCCCACACCAGGCTCTCCAGCTGCTGCAGGACACACACACACACACACACACACACACACACACACACACACACACACAGTCAGTCACTTTTGTTGGTATTACAAACAGAGGAAGAACATTTTCGTTAATTCTCTGAACTCCTCTCTGGCTTGTTCCAGTAAACACTTACATGTCCAGAACATGGTGACAATAAAAAAAAAAAAAAAAAACATTTTTTAAAAGTTCTTCATTGTAGCAGCATGAAAGATTCCTCACAGAACATTGTCAGTAAAAAATCTGTACCTGCTTGCCCAGGAATAGCTGTTCTGTATGACGGGTGCTCAGGTCCCATAGGACCACCAGGCCCCGGCTGTAGCCAATCAGAATCTTCCCTGACTGCTGAGGATGTTCCTGAAGAGATTCCACCGGCCCTAAGGATTTCCCACATCTGTAATCATCTGGCAGGCTGGAAAAAAACAAAACATGACCCATTAATTATTATTACATGTAGTTTGTGTGCATGGCTACAGGTCAAAACAAGGTAAAATAATTGTCTGTGAAGGAGCCTGCCATATTGACAGGGGAAGAAATAATAAATACTGAAAGATTAAAAGGTGGAACCACTATTAAAGCAACACTTTGAGCAGGAGAATGATTCAGGAGGACATTCATATCATAGACCGTCCTTATTTACGTCCATCTGTTATCATGTGATTAAAGTTCCATACACAGGTCATGTGATGACAAAGATAGTAAGTGGACTTTTAAGGTTTGACTATTTAGTAAATAATTAATAATTAAAAGTGCCCATATTATGAAAAAAATCACTTTTTCTGGGATTTGGGGTGTTATGTTGTGTCTCTGGTGCTTCCACACACATACAAACTTTGAAAAAAATCCATCCATGCTGTTTAGAGTGAGAGACAGTTTCTGAATGTGTCCTGCCTTCAGTCTCTGGGTGAGCTGTTCAAAATCGGCACGGCTTGTGACGTCACAAGCCGAAACGAGCAGGCTAACCGCAACCATTAGCTCGTAGCGTTAGCATGCTAACGCTATGGCTAACGCTATGGCTAACGCTAGCATGCTAACGCTAGCATGCTAACGCTAGCATGCTACCTCGTTCTCAATAGCAAAGCACTGCTACAACACACACAAGTTCACCATAATCTACAAAAGAACTACTTACATGTGCGCCCTCATTTAGAAGTCTCCCAGCTAATCCTGCCTTGTAACTGACCGAAGTTGGAGAAACAGCCTTTCTTTTACTGTCTATGGAGCTAGCTAGCTGACATGATCTACATCTGAGCTACTGGGCATGTGCAGTGCAATCAAAGATAGTACAGAAGAAGAAGAAGAAGAAAAGAGGTCTCACTCTGTAGCTAAAACAGAGACCAGCTGAAAAGAGGATCTGCAGCAGTGAGAGAGAGCACTGCAGTACAACAAAAATATGGTGTTTTTTGAAAATTAAACCATGTAAACCTATTCTGGTACAACCTTAAAATACAATTATGAACCTGAAAATGAGCATAATATGGCTGCTTTAATGTTCGTAATTAGCCATTTTCACTTAAATGCATGTTGTGAACTGGGGCTCTGACTTGTTGAAATTTACAATCAATCCTCATCACAGCTTCACAAAATGTGAAAGAGGGAGATGATATAAGGAGTGGAGGAAACATCTGTTCATACTGATAATCCAGTGTGTAAGTAGAACACAGGGACTGGACAGCAAAAGAAACTCCAAAGCCCTCTTTTCTTTTGCACAAAAACAACCCAAAGCAAAACTCCAAGTGTGTTCAAACTTATGTATAATCTAATCAACATTAAGCTCAAACCATCTGTATAAACTCTAATACAACCGCAGGCTGCTCTTCCAACAACAACAACAACAAAACAGTGAAATCAACATCAAGCTGGAGTTGAGCTGCTGGAGTATGTGAACTAGACATTCCTCTGAGGCAGAAGAGGAATGTAGAGCAGGACACACCCTCAAGATGTCAGAGGATTCCCTCAGCGAAAGATGGGGAAAAGAAGGGGGCAGGCAGGGGAAGACAGGAGAGGAAGCATCAGAGAGACAGAGGAAATAAACAAAATTGGGAAGACAGCAATGCAGCTTTTCTGGTCTCTCTGCTGCGGATGAGACAGAACCATCGCAGAAGAGATAATCAGTTTGCAACAAACACACACACACACACACGACTGCTTTGGTAGCGTTCACTGAGAAGATCCTCTCCGGAAACATTCCCAACAAAGCATTCCATTGTCTCAGTCTCTCCGTTCACAAGTATTTTTAGGGAATCCAGCATCCTGCTACAGAGTCCCGGTGATGAGCCACTGTGTGTGTGTGTGTGTGTGTGTGTGTGTGTGTACACGTTAGAGATTCAGCTGAAACACTTCCCCAACCGGAACACCCGTGGTTTGGCAGCCGGTACAAAGCCTCCCTGTCTCACACACACACACACACACACGCCTTATCAGGGCCCTCGTTAGGGCTCAGTTCAGCCCACTTCCCTAAACAAGCCTGGTTAATGAGGGGTTTGACCAACCAGTCAGACCGTCACACAGCAGAATGAAAAAGAAACAGTAGCTCTGTGATGCACTGCCTGTGTATCAACACAGGAATGCAGCAAGGAAGGCTGCAGCATGAAAAAATAAAGAACCTACTACGTTTTTTTATGTCCACAAAAACACTACAGTGTAATGCATGATGCAGTTTTGTGTATATTAACATGATAAGCACACACCTTGTCTCGAAGATTTGTGTTTGTGCTTCTCTCACACTGTGGTTTGCTCTAGTTCACCGCTGAACTCTCATACATGGCTGCACACTAGTGCACACAACACTGCATGAATGTGAAGGGGCTGGACAAAATAACAGGAACGCCATACAATAGTAATACACAGTTCCTCTTTGTTTAAGCCCTTTTCCCTTGTCTGGGCGTATTACAAATAGCGAGACATTCCCCTTTGCCACATTATGTAAGTTTTCAGTGTTTACAATTGATGTGTCAGCAATTCACAGCTACTACAGTACACTCCATTAACAATGGCCACTAACTGGCTCAAATTAGGATGACTACCAAGTGGCCTTTCGTTTCAGGTTTAAAGCCGCTGAAAACTTGGTTTCAAACCTTGAGTTTTTCTTTATTACATCTAATGTTTTTATGTCAATGTGTCTGTTAAAGTTTTGGGCGAAAAACATAAAAAAAAATTTAAAAACTCAGTTAATCTGTTTCTTCAGGACTGTGTGAAGATTTACTGTAACATATTCACTGCAACAATGTTCCGAAACAGCTTCCTCAACATCTCAGTTCTGTGCTAATACTAACAAAAGACACCATTATCTTCATCTGACTGAGTGCTCCTCACTCACACATCCAAAAACATTTAGTAATGAGTAAGACGTTTGTGCAAATTGCACAGAGAATATTATTCTTAGGTTTAACAGTACATCTCTTGCTCTCCAAACAGAGATCTGACCGTTCTCATGGTCCCCTGAACCACATGACCCTGACCTGCCTGCTGCTGCTGCTGCTGAGGTCAAGACAGATATGCGTGTGTCCCTGACCTGCTCAGCTGGATCTGTGAGCTGAGGAAACTGGAGTGTTTAATGTTTAAAGGAAAGCATACTGTGACAGGGATGGAGATCAGAGAACGGAGTTTTAGGCAGAAAAAGAAAGAAACTACGTAGGAGTAACATGGGAAGCACTTTATCATTATTTGATATACTGTATGTATAAAGGCAATATAAAGAAGAGCTGGAATATTATCATTCCAGCTCCATCATCATGCTGTGATCAACCTTACAAACCAAAAGCTGTGTCAGTCCAAAAACAACCGTCAAACTTAAAAAAATTAATCAATCCATACTTGGCTCTATATTTTATTGTATTCAACTTACTTTCAGTTTGTTGACCGTGTATGTGACAGTCTCACCTCTGTGTGACCTGATCCTGGAGAAGCGTCTGGTTGTCCTTCAGTGAGAGGCGGGGCAACTCCAGGAAGTACACGCCCCCTCCCTCTGTTCCCATGCACAGCAGGTCGCATGACCTCAGCAAGAGAAGGACTGTCACCCGCGTGGCACTGAGAAGAAGATGTGGCGGAAGAGTGAAGCTGCCATTCATTTTGATATGAAAATGGCGTGACATATTCACTTACGGTGACAAATCCACCTGCCTTGCGGGAAGTGCAATCTGATTAAACTTTGAAACGTATAATCGCAAGGTTTTTCAATGACCAGCCAGTCTGAGAAAGGGAGAAGGATTGAACTCTCATTCAGGAAATATTGATTGTTCATATCGTTGTCCAGGTGCCATATATAAAATATTACAAACAGCAACGGCAGACAAGCAAATTTCGCCAGGTGGAATCCAGTCTGACCGTACCATTAAATTTTGTGTGTTCAGGTTTTACTTTTATTTCTTTGACTGTACAATAGGGGTGGGAGGAAAAAATCGATACAGCATAGTATCGCGATATTTTCTGTGGCAATACTGTATCGATACACAGACGCCAAGTATCGATCTTTTATTATATATGTGTTGGTCAGTCTGTCTGCTTGACAATCCCATTTTGCAGCAATAAAATTGAAGTGAGATGAACAAACAGAGAAAAATTTAAAGTTGGAAAAAAGGTAATAAATTGCAATATATCGCAGAATATTGCAATATGTTTAAAATCGCAATAATACCGTATCGTGACATAAGTATCGTGATGATATCGTATCGTGAGGCCCCTGCTGATTCCCACCCCTACTGTACAATTGTTGTTGCTTTGACAACTGTATCTGCTTGACAAATTTCTTTATAATCCTTAAAATTGCATACATCCTTAGTGTGAATCCCACTGTGCATGTGCACGCCCATTTGAATCCAGTGCCGGGAATGGCGGACGACTCCACACTACATTTAACAGCTATAGCTGAATAAATGCCAGACATAAATACCATCCAAAATCGGCTTTGAAATGATCAAAACCCTAAGGATTATACCTTCAAGAGCAAAAAAAATGAACAATCTAAAATAACATTAATGTACCTGCAGCTCTCAATGCCAGGTCTTCCTGGGAGGCTGTAGCTGTCCACTTCCTGCAGACAGACCACGCCTTCTCTCTTAACCCCGCCCACCTCTCGAGGGGCGCCGGCCACCAGCTCCCACAGGTGAATCGTGTTGTCATCCAGCAGCGACAGCAGGCGGCCCTATCACAGAGCAAGGTGGATATTAACATCACACGTCACTTTGGCCACCGCGCTCGTCACTAAGGGCTCCTTACATTCAGAAAGTAAGTGGCATGGAGCTTACCTGTCCAGGCAGGAAGAGGATTTGTGTGACAGCTGTGGTGTCTTTGTGTAGTCCCGTGAACTCCACACCAGGGTGCCCGTAGCTGCAAGGGTCCCGTCAAGGAAATTCAAAACGGAGCCAACTATTTTTATTCAACAATGAAAAGAAGTTTGGAGCTATCCACCGATTTGAGTCCACACAGGCAGCAGACACACCAGATCCCCAATTTAGCTGCAAGTGCGGCGTGTGTATGAGACAAACAAATATAGCAGGGACTTAATTCTAGTTTATATAATGGATTGTTACCACTGTCACACTGCGTTTGCTGATTGATGGAGAAAACATTTTCTTTTAAAATAGAATCTGAATTAAAATGTGTGACTGAGAGGGCAGAGACCAAGAACAGTTTAACTGGTAATTCTGAGCTGTAAACCAGAAGAACACACTGGTTAGGTGTAATAGCAGTGGAGAAATTAGAACACTATAAAAATGCTCATAGCAATTACCAACACCAGATGACGCAGACGCACAAAACCACCAGTTATGTGTGTCTAGTCCAGTGTGTTTGTTAGTCCAGCAAATGAAGCTGAGCTGTTAAAATGAAGGCCACACACGAACGGACAGACACACACATGGACGGACACACACACACGGACACACACACCTTACATAAGCCTGTAGGAATGTAGATTAAAAATGCAGAAAAATAAAAGGAAATCTGGAGAGTTCTCATGTTTGTATGTGACTGTGTGGAGAGCTGGTTTTCTGTATTCCTATCACCATTGTTTTTTTTTTTTTTTTTTATGAGAGAAGAAAAATATTATGGCTACATACATTATATTTTCTATTTCCTCCTCTTTTCATTCTTATTCATTTCTTTCACATCGTATATATATTCTACTGCCGCAGGTCTTTTCTTTCCTACTCCCACAATGCTCAGGAAGAATTGTATACAAATCCACTTATCTTGATCTCTCCTCTCCTCCTTTCTTCCCTCTTATTTCTCCACTCTCAACCTCTGTGTGATATTTAAGAAATCAGTGAGGGATTACTCATTCCCCACGTTCTTTAATCCGCTCTTTCCACTGCTTCCTAACAGTTCTTGTGTTAGAAAAAAGGTTACTATAATTTCTTTTCTCTAACCATCTTTCCCATCTCTGCCTGAAACTACTTGTTTTCCCCCATGGGGGTCCAGTGGAGTTTTAATACCAACATTCCTCTGCTGTCTCCCTTCTCAGCTCTAAGTTCCCTCCTTCAGTTCTTGGCAAACCTCTCCTTCTAACTCCTCTCCATTCTGCTCCTATTCTCAGGTTCATAGAAACCTACCTGCCCTCTTCTTTCTTCTCCTAACTTTATTCCCATCCTTTCTCATTCCCTCCCTGTCTTTTTCCCTAGAGGCCCAGAGGAGTGTTATACTAGCATTCCTGCAGTGTTGTCACTTCCTGTCCGCGGTTTTATTCACTGCAATAATACATGCCTCAGACAGCTGGAGCTGGAGGTGTGAGAGGAACATTTACTCATGGGTCATGAACCACCAGCCCAGACAAAATAGAGAGGCAGAGAGACCAACACAGAGTTCAAGAGATAGACGAATTAAGAAAAGAAAAATATCCAGTATTCTGCTCCTTTAAAAGGAATAGTTCAACATTTTGGGAAGTAGTTCATTGGTTTCTGTGAGAAGCTTGATACCACTGATGCATGCTAAATATGACGCTACAGCCAGCAGCAGTTAAACTCAGCTTAGCATAAAGCATGGAAACAGCTAGTCTGCCTCTGTCCAAAAGATTTTAAAGTATGCCTAATAGCACCTTAAAAGCTCACTTGTAAACACGCTATATCTCATTTAATTCGTGCAAAAACAAACTGTAAAAACGAAAATTTGCAGCGCTATGTGTGTGTGTGAAAACGGAGGAACTGAAGACAGATGCGCAGCTGTGGCTTGTGTGTGTTGTCAAGTTATGTAATGATGACCACAGCTCAGTCACCACAATCAATACAGCATTTCAAATTTAAAGCTGGCTGGATGGAGAAGAAATAAGACCACTAATGACTATTTAAGACTATGTCAGAGACACTTGGCTGATCTGTAGCACCTCTGACAGAAACCAAGCAACTACAATTTCCCAATTCAAACTTTGTCATTCCCCACAACCCCACGTAAATATGTCCAACAGGCAGCACAACGGTTGTAAAGCAGGGGAGAGCTTTTCATTGCTATTAAGAGGGAGCGCAGACAAAGTGTGTGTGTGATCACGACAACTAAAAAAAAACTAAAAATGAAGCTCAACACTGGCGCATTATTCACAGACCACACACACACACACACACACACACACACACACACACACACACACACTTCCTGGTCATGGTGATGTCAGAGGACAGCTGGTGGAGGGATTCCCGGTGATGATGTCATCATCTCCTCACTAGGGACAGTTGTAGATAGAGTACCTCTTGCTGTAACCTCATTATAAATGTGAGTATGTGTGTCTCCTCTGGATTAAGCTCCTTCCGCCATGGCATCTGCTCATTGGCCAATATTACAAGTCCTCAATAGTAGTGGGCAGATAATAAATGTGTTAATGTGTCACCCCACCTCCCTCCCTCTGCAACTGCCGTGCTGTTGTGTTAAATACAGATACACACACTTGGTGTTTAAATACGTAAAATTCATGAGTACACACACATGCAGTCCCAGGCTCGTACGGCGCAAAAATATTAGGATGCATCCTCTGGGAACAATAAATATCCACCGCAGATTTGCCTAAAATTATAGCAGTGGCTAGTGGCTCTTCAAGGCTATGCTTTGAGCTAAATGCTAACGTCATTTCAATAACAATGCTAACACGCTGCCATGTAGCAGGTATATCGTTGCCAATCCATGTTCACCATTTTAATTTAGCATGCTAATATTTGCTAATTAATAAACACAAAGAGCAGCTATGGCTGATGGGAATGTAATTAGTTTGTTAATTAGTTTCATCCTGAGGGGGACAGGAACGTACTAAATTCCACCACAATCCATCCATCCATTAGTTGTTGGTATATTTTAGTATGAATCAAAGCGGTGGACCGTCCATAGAGCCACAATGCTAGGGTGAAAAAAATCATCATCATCATCTTTATTTTAAATTGGTAATTGCCAATTCCCTTGCTTAACTTATTCGAATTACACTTCTCACACTTTGCTGCATAAACATCATGAACTTGCCATTTCAAAACATAAAGATATACTTAAATATAAAAAACAGAAACAGCAATGACAGATGAAATGCACTGCTGCAAATTCTTAGGATGATTCGCCAAGAACATCAGAGGCTTCTTCCACAGTTCAATCAAAAGACACACACACAGCCACACACACACACACACACACACACACACACACAGCCACGCATACACATACACAGCCACAGCAAAGTAATTCAAAGGCCTTCTCAATTCAATTAGGAGATGAAAATTGAAAGCATTAATTAAATGAACCACAGACACTCATAAAACTCACACTCAGAGCGGTGTATAAATGGTCTTGGATGATACAGTGTTGACGTAAATGTTCAGGGCGTTCCTTACAAAGTTACATCCAAGGTTCAGAAACAAGAATTCAACATGGGAGACTTAAATCTTTGCGCAACCTGTTGAATTACACACTGGTTTAACAGCGCTGATCTATGCAAGGAAACCACGTAGAATAGCATGCACAGATTTGCTGCATTGCTCACTAGAGAACCCTGAAATGCACACAATGGAGGCCTACAGTAACTCATAATCACTGAATCACTGTCTCTTTCTCAAACAGACACACACACAAGTGCAATTGCCCGGTGATGCAGAGAGAGAGCGTTAGCAAGGATAAAGCGATTTCACGGTCTGAATACAGACAAACAGAGGGCATTGTCCTCCATGTCGGACACACAGACAACAGCCAGCACACTCTCCAACTCACACACACAAATGTGACAGAAGATTGAATTGGACAGGAAGGAAGGAGCACTAGATCCAAGGATGAATGTACAAGTTGACCACACACAGAAAGAGAATTAGACTATCTGCACCAGAGGAAAAAGTCAGAAAAGTTAAAAACTTTTATGAGGCAGACTTCAGACAACACAAGTAAAATTGGTTTTAGCTCTAAACTTCTGAGGCATCATCTGCATGCATTTCTTTCCAACTCCCTTTCTTCCTTACACACATAGCAACACACACACACACACACACACACACAAAATCACAAACTCCTCAGACGTCTGGCAAAAGGCAGTCTACAACAAGACAAGCCAAACAACTCCACCCACCCACTAGACAAACAATCCTGTCTCATTTGCATCCTCTCCCTCAGCTAGTACCTCTCCACCCCCCCCACCCCCTTGGCTCCATGACAGCAGTCAAACTTAAAAGATATACTTAATTGTCAAATACAAACTTTATATACAACACTACAAACATTCATGGTCCCCAGAGGATGAACTGCAATGACACTGATAACCGTAAGGTCACACACGAGAAAACTTTCACTGGTCTCCTGGGACAAATATCCCTACCTGTGCTGCCTCTAACTACAGCATACTATACAGACAGACGGAGTAACAGACAATGTATTGACTGACTTTGATAGCGACAGAAGAAATTGGTCCCGGTTGTAATCTGGGAGGTTCAGGATCGCGTTCTGGCAGGATTCGGCCCAAGTGAAGCCCCACGCCTTCTTGGACCGTGTAAGAGTGTTAAGCAACTTTCATGGGCCAGCTGGTGGCCTGTGAGTTTCGCATCTAGGTCAAACTGCTTGTTGAAGCATTTTTCTAACTAATGAAAGCTTTTTTTCAAAGTTACATTCTCCCCAGAGGAGAGATTTATTATCGGATGGGTTGCCATTTTACATATGAATATACTGCATCACAGAGCTGCTAGCAGGGCTGTTTCTCACCATTATTTAGTTACATTATTTAACCTTTGTTTTAACAATAGAGTTACACTAAGTCAAAATCCACATTTACATGGATCAATATCAACAAAAAGGATTGATAGGTAGATAGGGCTGGGCGATATGGAGAAAATCAAATATCGCATTTTTGACCAAATACATCGATGCCGATAGTGTGGTGATATTGAAGGGTTCACTATTGGTGCTTTCACAAATATTTACACAATGAGAGTTTTGATAAATAATCACCAATAATGTGGATACCATGGCGAATTATAAAACGGAAGTAAGTCCAGAAAATTACATCAATTCACTGTAATGCGGCCAGGAAAAGACAACACGCGATATCCAAAATGTAAGGCGATATCTAGCCTCATATATCAATGTCGATATAATATTGATATATTGCCCAGCCCTATAAGTAGATCCAAACAAGATTATCTTTTACTTGAGTCAAAGTCACTGTTAAATACATACATTTGTCGTAACATTTACCTTAATAGGCCAATTATTAGCAGTGCTGCAACTACCATTACTCTAGGTTGTTCTTCTTGACTTTAATTCAGCCAAACATCCCTATTAATTCAGCTCTTCAGGGATTGATTGTTTTTACACAACTTTTAATTTGTCAGTTCGGGTAAATGTTTTCTTTTGCCTTCCTCAACTCTACCATTCAACAGCCTCTCCACTCTGTTTAACTTGGTAAGACCACACACCCTTTATCCCGACAGATAAACCCCCACCAACGTGTTGCCAACTGGACGGGCGTTGTGTGTGTGCCCATTCATCTGTAAGTGTGTATAGGTGTGGGGGTGAGGAGACCGGCACGGACCAAAGACTGGGTAAGGAGGAGGGAGAAGAAGTTGGGTGAGACAGAAAGAGCAGAATAGAGGAATTTTAACGGCCCTGCCATTCTTCAGGAATATCAATGAGGAATAAGTTATAGTCAGGCACAGAAAAACAGACCGAGATTGAGAGATGGCGGTAGGAGAGACACGATAGGAGGAGAGAGAGAGAGAGAGAGAGAGAGAGAGAGAGAGAGAGAGAGAGAGAGAGAGAGAGAGAGAGAGAGAGAGAGAGAGAGAGAGAGAGAGAGAGACAAAAAAATAGTAAGCAGTGAAAGAAAAACTGCTACAGCTACTGCTACTGTACAGGAAAGAAAGTTAAGACAGAGTTAGCAGGGAGTAGGCAGTGTGTGGGTGAGAAGAGAAAGAGGGAGGAGGCGAAGTCTGCATCTTCAACTATATTAAAATCCTACCAAGCAATCAAATATAATTCATTTAACAAAAACAAAAAAAAGAGTTTAAGTATTTTCTCTACACATTAGCCTCCAATACAAACCACAGTATGTGCAGCTAAGCACAAAAACAAATTAATGTGACTCGGTATAAATGAAAATGCGGGAAATTGTTGGGAAAGGGCAGGAAACGCTGTGGCTGCAGCACAATTGAAAAGGGCATTGTGTGGCACAAAAGAGCACATGGGGAATTTACCGTTTCCATCACAAACTACAAACATTTGTTGACTTTGAGGATGGATAAACAATTCAAGAGTCCTTCACATTAAGCTAAAGCAGCTGTCCCCGTCAATTTCTCAGGCCCACTATGTGAATGACTTGAAACGATGAATTGAAATTCTGTCACCATTCAATTCAAGTCCACGCTGCGACATTGCAAAAGTGGATGACTCGCAGTACAAAAGTACAGATTTAAATCAAGCTGCAACCCACAAAAGTGGTCATCTGCCACTAAAATGGGCAGAAATACCAATAAAAAGAAAATGAAGCTTCCGATCTTATAGATAAACACATTCTAGCATTTGCAATTTGTCGAGAGACAAGATCCGATGAATCAGTACGAAACAGAGTGATCACTCAGCGTGGTGTGTGTGTGACCAACAGGATGTCAGACAGACAGAGGGGGAGCTGACAGCTGGAGCACACCCACAAACACACCGATCAAAGCTCTGCTGTGTGTGTGTGTGTGTGTGTGTGTGTGTGTGTGTGTGTGTGTGTGTGTGTGTGTGTGTGTGTGTGTGTGTGTGTGTGTGTGTCAATATTAGCACGTCCTCTGGCTGTTGCATTGCCGATACTGAAGCTTCACGGTCACGTAGTTTCACATAGTGTGACTCAGCATGTCCTGGATTGTCCAGATAATAGTCTCATACTGTTTAATGTGTGTGTGTGTGTGTGTGTGTGTGTGTGTGTGTGTGTGTGTGTGTGTGTGTGTGTGTGGGTGACCAGCAGGTACTGTACTACCGTAAGTAGTATTTTCTGACCTTTTTTTTTTTTTTTACACACAATTGATGCATTTCTACCAACAAACTCTGGTGTCTGACGTGCTGAGCTGCAGACTTTTAATGCCCTCAAGCCTGCAGGCACTTTTCATCCCTGGCAACTGCGCTGGTTGCCTTGGAAACCAATTCAAAAGCTTCCTTTATTAAGACTAGACTCAGCAACAAAGCTCTTACTCACCCAATCTGCACATACACACACACACACACACACACACACAAAATCGGCACATACACAGAGGGAGGGTTAACCCAGGGCAGCGCAACATGCATTCTTCTACAGGAGACAGACTACTCAAGATCGACCCACCACCCCCACACATGATCTCTCTCTCAACATACACACATACGCAAAAAACTCCACACCACATTGTCCCCCTTCCCTCTGCTGAGCCCCAGTCTGTGGTCGAAGCAGTAACTCTCAGGGCGTAATATGACTCTGCCTTTATAAACACGCAGCGAGTGAGAGACGGAGAAAAAGCAAAGAACAAGTGAGAAACTCGAGCGAGAGGCTGAAAGAGAGGAGACGAGGTGTAATCATGCCAAGACGGAGAACAGAAGTTCAAAGTCATTGTGCAATTTTCAACCGTTTCTTGAGTGAATAGCCTCTACGTCTGCTCGGCCAAACTTTCTCTTCAGTTTTTTGTCTCTTACTACCTCTCGACACACGACACACAGCGTCTCTGCTCATGCGTCAGTGTTTGTGAGAATCAAACCACACATCTGGCACCAACACTGGAAGTGTCTGTGTGTGTGTGTGTGTGTGTGTGTGTGTGTGTGTGTACTACAGTACTAGCAGGTATGCTGGCAAGCATGTCTAGGTCAAACCCAAGTCAGTAAATCTGTGAGATTATCAGGGAATGTGAACATACACAAGAACATACTTATTCAAAACGAAGGCTTCGTTTCTAAACTAAAACTGATTTTCAAAACAAAATTGAGGTAAAGTTTGTAAGGCCTGAGATTACAGCTGAAAAGGTTAGTCGATTCATCGATGGGTCATTTTTCAGGATTTTTTTTTACACCCCATTTGCTCTTTGGTCTTGTTTCGTGTTGCCTCATCGTGTTAACCATGTCATGTCACCCAATGTATTATTTCATTTTTGACTCAGTCTCACTTGTCATACCTCGCTTCACTAAACAAAAAAAGTATAAACAATAAATACATAAGATGGTTTCTCCAGTCTTGCTTGCTGTGAGCTTAAAAGTGACCTAATGCAGTTGTTCCTGACCTTTCTGGCCCAAAAAAAACAAAGCAATGTCCACTGGCAACGCTTCATCAGGTTGCAAGAGTTATGAGAAGTTCGACAAAAGATCGTTTTCCTTCTCAAACCGTCATATCTGAATGATTTTAGAGGCATGAAGCCTGAAACACTGATCGAATGCAATGAAATTTAAAGATACTTTTGTACTTTTACTTTTGTTAACTTTTCACATATTCTCTGTGGGTATACATGCTGACTTTCCAAATGTCTAACAGCAGCTGGGACCTTGTTAAAAAGCAGGATGACTAGTCTGAGCTCTGTAGTACCAGTCATTTTGTTAGAGTAGGTATAGCTGTGTAGTGGAGATTTTTTTCTTCCCCTTCCATCTCTTTTGCACTCCCTTGTCTCCACTGCCTCTGTTTATCTCCCTCTCTCCCCTCCTCCATTTCAGCCCTCCATCCATCTCCCTCTGGGGTGCAAGTGCCTGGTACCACCAGTCTCTCTCTGAAAGAGTTGATTCTCCAGTCTAATGCACCAGCACATAACACACAGCCGCAGCGAGACTCCCTTTACATACTGATAAATGATAAACCATACATAGTCGCTATGAACATGCATTTAGATTTAAACACCGACATGTTTGTGTTCATAAATCCTGTCACATTCTCCCCACAGCAGAGGCCTGTACTACGAAGCAAGATTTGGCGTTAACGAGGTAAACTTCAGGTTCAACCCGGGGTTTTGTGTATCATGACGGTGGATCACTCGTTACCGGGTTAAATCGCCGTGGTAACTTATGCTGAACACCTAACCTGCTCGGGAGCAGCTTATGTTGGAGATTAGAGATCAACTGGTGTAAAAGCACCGCCTACTGACCAATCAATACTCGATTGATAACGGCGTCACCGTTCTTAGAAGATTCGGTGGAGCTCGGTGCGCGGAGAGAGAGAGAGGTGCACTCAGAAAAGTTAAAACATTTAGAGACCCACAACCCCGTTAACATTCCTTGATTGGTATTTTTATGAAAGATATAGATTTTCAGCGCAGGGAGTTAGCCTACGTATAGGTTATTTGTCGGCTTCTTGAGCCGTGTGTTGCCAATGCGACACATCGGTTTGAATTATGTTTTTATATTTTTTATTTGCTCCCACGATCACTTACCACTGCCAGGGTTGCAACTGAAATAATGGGCTAAAGCAACGACAGTTTATGGAAAGGACAAGTGTAATTATGGTCAGATCTTGTGCCTGACTGATGGGGAAGTGATATTGATAAGCGTTGTGATTTACGCATATACAGCGTCGGCTATTTTTTGCCAGCTTTCCTTCCTGTTTTAGGAAGCAGCGACTGAATTGCGCTTTGCCTGCAAAACCGTGTCTGTGTTCTTCATAGTTTGCTCTTCTGATGTAAAATATGTGGCTCTGGTAGATGTTGTGTAGTTGTTATGTGAACGCACGCCGCTGGATTGGGAAACACTGGGTTGACTGAACTAGTTATTAACCACCGTCGTGACACAGCTTATGCGGGACCGCGGCTGTTAGGGTTAGTGAAGCCGAGTGACTGAAATAAATCCAGGACACGTTGATCTTGATTCATAGTACAGGCCTCAGGTCTTACACTCACTAACGAAAACACGCGAAGCCAACCGTGAAACATGGGAGGCAAACATGCGAAACAAACTTCGTTAACATATGCGTTAAATCTTCGATCTTCATTTTCTAAAGGATGATGGTGCTTGACCAGTAATTAAGCGGAATATCCAACTCTGAGCAAACCTACTTACAACAACAAAGCAGCAGACTGATAGTTAGCCCGCTATTAACTACACAACCGTCATGGTAAGCATGACAGAGCTGGCGGCCATAAAAGATTAGCGAGATCAACAACATGTCAGAGCTGTGTCATGTGGACAGTGCATGAGCAGCCGAGCTGCTGGAATTTCTGACACACTGACCAAATTATGGTTCTGCTGCAATGCATCCCACGAGCCAAACCGATGCTCATTTGCAGCAGAGCTTCACTCAATCTTCCATCTTATTCTGTGTTGCTCAAACAGACGCAGCCTTGCACTGCCACTGTCGGGGACTGGGGCTTAAGATTCCCACTGACCACAAGCTCAAAAAATTGCATTTATGGTATTCTGGGCCTCCAAGGATCTGCCAAATAGCGTCTGTAATGATGTTGTTGTTTTGTTTTTCCGTAGTGGTCTTAATAGCTCTGGCCAGCAGGCCTATCGGCTAGGACAACACTTTACTCGCTCAAGTTAATTGCAGCGATCTGGAGTTTCTGTGTCCCCCGTTAGGAATTCTAAGTAATGACGCAGTTGCTAGTAGCCAAGGAGGACACGGAGGATTACAAAAACACGATGGACTCTTCAGAAGAGGTCATTATCTTCACTCGATTTTCTGCGTGCGGAAGTTGCCGGACGACACCAGTTTCTGAGCATAGCCATACTGAGAAATACAGAGAGAGTTTTGCGGAGCTGATAGTCTTAATTCGCTTTGTATCAACTCATTTGGCAATGGCTTGAATGTAACAGACGTTCAATAATATGAAAAAAAGTTACGCACTAAAGCTTTAAGCAGAAATTATGCTGAAAGAGTGCACCTGAAATGTCAACTGCATAGGGAAACTGTGCTCACACACTACTTCAGTAAGTCCTGTGAGGCCTGCTGCAAAATGTAATCGTGTTTACAAGGGACAATTTGGGTAATCATTTTAATGTTGCCTTTAATTTATCTTTCAAATGGAGGGATTGTTTGCAACCTGCCTGGTCACTCATGCTAAGACAACTTTATATAAATGACCCCGAATTCCCAGATATCAGACATTTAGTTTGTGAGAGAAAACATTTTACTATAATCAACTCAAAAGAATAATGGCCACGACTATTCAAATAAACCCCAGAAAGTAAAATATGAGTAAATTTCCTCAAACATTGTCAGTTTAGAAGGAAATGAAGTTGTCTTCAGTTAAGTGGTGCAGACAGTGCAACTTCCCATCGAGACAGAGAGCAGACACAGCAATGCACTGCTCTACTAAACTGGTGTTACATAAACAGCTCTGCTGTAGATACATCTGATCAGTATTTCCTCAACACTCATAAAGCACGGTGAGGCGAAACTCAATTAGCTTCAAAAAGGTTTTTATAAAATAAAAATTTGTAAAAATTGTATATAAAAACCATAACATTTATAACAATGTTATAAAGGTTGTTAGGTATTTAAAAAAAAATAGATTGGCCCCTTGTGTAGGCATGGGGATGTTCAAATGACATTAAGATTCAGTAGTTCTCATCCTACAACTGCACAAGAGACTAAATATTACACATGAATACGAGAAAAAGCACGACAGATGAAACTGACTTCTGTTACTCTCAACTCTACAGCGGAAGACGATGCAGTAGCTGCACTGCAGCGCTGATGTACAGATAAACAGAGCGGCACTTCAAAGATGTAAACTGACAAAACCGGAAGAAAAACAGTTTCTGTACTCTACCAGCCACTGCTCAGGGGTTCTCTTTGTCCTGCGATCCGTAGTCGGCTGGATTTTGGGACGCATAGTCAGTTGGGACAATTAGAGCCTAAAAATAGCACATCGTCAAAATACATTCTTATAATTTGTTTGAAAAAAACATATAAAAGACACTTTTTTGTGCTAGCTCATTTCTGATTTGTTTGTTCTGATTAATACAGTGTAACTATTAAGAGATTATGGATTTGTGGACTGGACTGCAAGCTGATTGGTTTAACTACAGTATTCTTAGTTTTATTATATGGGATTCAGACAATTTGTTGATTGAAATTGCCATATCAGTAAACAAAGATCGGTAAGAGATTCATTTTATTTCAAAAATTCAGTTTATCGACTAGCCTTACTGGGATTTACGCCCCCCCTTCTGTTAAATGCATGAGCTCAGTGATAATAAAAGGATACACTTTGATGGCTCCGGACTTTGTCCCGATGGCCATAAGTTCCAGCTTGGGGTCAAAGGCCAAAGCACTGGGCTGATGAGGGAACCCATGCTCCACAGTCTAAAAGAGAAACGAGAGCAAAAGAGTGGGAACGACAAACAGACGAGAGAGAGAGAGAGAGAGAGAGAGAGAGAGAGAGAGAGAGAGAGAGAGAGAGAAACAATAACATGACACAAGAAAGAAGACAATAAAAATGTTTCTATTAATTTTTTTTTGTTCCTCGGCTCTGTTTGGGAGTGTGTGTGCACGCTTATGCCTGTCTGACTGTAAAGTCAGAGAGGCGTCTAAAAGGGAGGACACCCTTAATAAAGTTAGAGGAAAGTTCTTAAAAGGCACTGAGGGCAGCAGCATTGCTTTATTACAACGCTCTGCAGACTTTGTTAAATGGGATTAATGTAAATTCACAGCTTTTCTTTCTGCCCATGTCAGGAGAAGGCGAGGTAGCTGGGAATGCATTTAGATGTACAGGGTTAAAAAAAGAGCAGAAACTTTGCAGAGATATACCGTAACCTATTTTAAAGGGGGTCTTTTAAATGTTGTGGCCAACGATCCCTGAGTGGGCTCGGCGTCCAAGAAATTTGGAAATGAGATATTTAGTTGGAACTCAGTTATGAGGTAAAACATTAACTCTGTTTTTTTTAAAGTGCCAGTCTGATCAAACACACAGAGTCACATCAAAGTAACAGTCCTGTTGAGAGACCACCTTTGGGATAGCTGTGACAGCTGGTGCCAAACCTTTAAAAAGTGTGTGTGTGTGTGTGTGTGTGTGTGTGTGTGTGTGTGTGTGTGTGTTGTCACAGTGCAACAAACAGTTCATGGTCTTTGAAGGCATTTACTTTGTGGGTACAGAGAGAAAAATCAATCGGCAACTGTTTTGATGATCAGTCAATTATAATAGTTTCAGTGATTTTTTGGGGGGGGCAAAAATGTCACAACTTTTCTTGTTCCAGCTTCTCAAATGTGAGCGAAAAGTTGCAGTTTTTCTTTTTCATGTGATGATAGTAAATGAAAAGTTTGTCTTTGGTTTTTGGACTGTTTGTCCAACAAAATAAGCAATCTGAATATTTCACTTTTAACTCTGGTTGATTGTGATAGACATTTTGGACATGGATAAAACAATTATGAAAATAATTGTCAGTTTTGGTCCTACTCACATCTATACATTTGCACCAATTCTGAGAAGAATTATTTTGTTGCCACCAACTAGGCTAACCCCTTCTGCTGGACATCCCGACGTGAAGCAACAACTATGGTACAAAAATATGCATATTGGCTGCACAATTAAACATACAATATAATAAACTTAATCTGGAATATCTTACTTTCCAGGCATTCTTGCCATTTGCGATGGCAAACAACTGAAATCGTGGAAAGCCTGATTTTGGTACAAAAAAATGCATTCCCTTTCAAGGTACTTATTTCAACATGTGTCATAATGAGACTTCTCACTCCTGCTACTCAGAAACCTGGGATTACGTAAGTAACGTTAAGTTCTGAATGCCTCACGGGACTGTGAACCAGGAATCTGTGACTCATGAAAAGCCGATCAACATTTCGCATTAGACAGTTTCTCACAGAACAGTTTATTCATCAAAGAAATACAAGCTTAATTCGATAAGATACTGATACATTACATTTTAGAGTACCTGTCAAGTTCAAGTACTTTGTACTCAACTACAACACATTTAATTAAGACTCTGGCCATTGATTTATTACGATGGTGTGAAAGAAAGATCTGTTTCATGTGATTAAAGAAGAAAAATCACACTGCAAATTGATTGAATGATTTTAGTTGAAATAAGACTAAATAATACTGCTAATCACTTTGCTAATATAATGCAGCAAATACATTTTCTTCACATTTATGCTATATTATCTGCATTCCTAAATAATCTTGAGTGGGGTTCGTCATGTATGTCATAAATCATGTGTGTCATGTCATTATCACAGCGCGTGATATTGTGGCTTTCAACATCTAAAAGCTGTGCAGACAGCGGCCTCACCTAACCTGAGTTCAAGGCCACAGCAGTGCTCAAACTGTTTATTTGCACAGTAGTCTATCTACACTACCGGTCAAAAGTTTGGGGTCACTTAGACATTTCCATTCCACTCCATTATAGACAGAATACCAGCTGAGATCAGTTGCATTGTTTTTTTAACCAGGGCAGCAGTTTTCAGATTACATTATGTGCTTACATAATTACAAAAGGACTGTTGTAGAAAGAAGTGGCTGATCTTTAATGCAATATCTACATTGCCCATTATCAGCAACCATTCATCCAATGCTCCAAAGGCACATTCTGTTTACTAATCTGATATCATTTTAAAAGGCTAACTGAGAAAACATCGGAGAACCCTTTTGTAATTATGTAATCACATAATGTAATCTGAAAACTGCTGCCCTGGTTAAAAAAAAACAATGCAACTGATCTCAGCTGGTATTCTGTCTATAATGGAGTGGAATAGAAATTTCTGTGACCCCAAACTTTTGACCGGTAGTGTACATGTAGACCATGTTGGAAACATAAGCCTACAGGTCATGCAAAAAGACAACCTGCAACTGATATTTGATATGCACAACTATCAATACAATCCATGGACTTCAAGGTACTTTTAGGCTCCCACCAGTTTGGCAACAATGGTCAAGGTGAAAACATGAGGCTTACTGAAAGTGCAGCTGGGTAATAAATACATCTCAGCACTGCTGGCTAGTGAGTAAGAGGGGAAGGCTGATAAGACTTCAAGAAGCTGAGGTTTAGATCCATGTGGATGTGATGCCAGAGTTGCATGAAATCTGACACTCATGGTTTCACCCATAGACCCTTAAACAGTGAAACAAGAAGAGGTCTGAACTCTCAGCACCATAAAAGCAGCCAGGAATACCCCGCACCCACCTCAAATCTTTTACATACAGTGTCGTCTTGGTTTCAATGAAAAACCTATGAAAGGGATACGAGAGTTAAAACTGTCACCACACATGACAGCCATCTTGATCAAAATCTGAATGATATATGGGTCACACTACTCACAACAAGCATCAAACTGCTGCAACACAACTCAAACTAACCGTGTTAATGTGAAGCCTGATCATGCCTATCACTGACATAATCAGTTGTTGATGGTTAATTACACTAATGTTTGGTCTACAACGACAAGTCTTTGGTGCTGTTCACTTTGAACGCGGGCCTCGTTTGGGTGAAAGCCAATTAACACGCCGTGAAAACAACTGAACCCCCGCACACACATCAACAAAGCACCCTGCACGCGTGCAGGTCCAGCATGCACTGCAAACCATCAGGAGCAGTTATTTTCTGTTTCTAGCTGGAAACAGCAACAGAGAGGAGCGGCCGGGGCAAATGCTGCAGTGAGCTCGACTTAAAAACCTGGTCCCGTTCTGAGATAACTAACGTTAGATAGTTTTGGGTAGCAGCAGAAGAGGAGAGAAGAGGATTAAACCCCCTCTCCCTCCCTCTCCTCCGTCCCGTTACTTTACCTTGTTGAAGGCGAAAAGCTCCTGTTTTATCTTCTCTCTCTGTGGGTCGGTGCCCTGCCGACGAAACCTAAACTTCATCATCTTGAAGCCGGGCAGCGGGCAGGCAGGACTGGGGGTGGGACGGAGAGGAAAACACGGAGATAACGACTCGGGGTTCTCGGCGGCTGGAGAAGCGGTGCGGCGCAGTCGGACGATGCTAAGCTAGCTAACAGAGTAGCCCATGCAGGCTGAAAGAGGGGCTGCGGCTGCTGCTGCTGCTGCTGCTGCGGGCTGCGGCTGTCCTCCCTTCTCTCTCCCTCCTGGTGCTGTTTAGGTCGTGGTGGGTTTGACCACAGCCCCCACCTCTTCCCGGTTCACACAGACCCCGTTGTTGTTAACCAATGAGGGCAAAGAAATCTGCGAGCAATTACTCAGAAACGCCCACACAGCCAAGCGCTCCGGAGGGGGATGTTCGGTTTGTAGCACAGGACACACCGGATGCACGTCCCACTTACATCATCAATACCCATCGTCGATACAAGGCGTTAAACGGTGAGTCCGTTATGACTTTTTTTAAATGAACCAAAATCACACGAGAGTAATTAATGCTACAAACTTTAATGTACAACATTATTCACATGCATTAGATATGTACAACAGCTATTTACAAAAACATATACATTGTACAAATAATAATCTTAATTAGTGCAGAGTTCAGTGATGTGGCCTTTAATTTACTGTGTGCCAAAATATTCTGTTGTGTTTCCCCTGTCATGACTTTCCCTTGATTTCATGATAGCGAAGAACATAAGAACAAAATAATTTAAATTGTGGCCTGTTCCTGTGGCTGCCTTCTCTTGTTTTCATTCTAAAAGCATCTTTATAAAAAATAGAATATCCTATGAGCGCACAAATAAGTTATGAAGATTAATCCATAATCATTTGTTAATGTTAAAGGGAAGATAAGGTTATACTTAACTTTGCTAGTTATTTGTTTAAGTTTCACACATTTCAGTTTCTTTGTAAAGAGCCAACCACTGCAGGGGTTCCTACCCTTGGTCAGTGCAAGACCACATTTCTATTCAAAGTTGCCCTAGGTTTAATGCTAATCAAATACAGTAAATTAAAGACTCTTATCAATTATAGTCTCAGCCCTTTAAAGCAGTCATGGCAGACAAGATCTTAAACAGTTTTGGCTAAAAATGTCAAACAAAAACATTGAGTTCAGTCTGAAAGGACATTTATCCATTCTCGCATTGCCTCCACAGCACTGCGGAGGAAGGTCTGGCTAGTCCACACAGCATTGCGGGATGGGAGAAAAACGTGCTCTGGTTTATTGCCATTTCTTTAAACCAATCACAATCACCTTGGGCGGCGCTAAGCACCAGACAGAGCCACGGTGCCGCTGCAAAATAGCCTCGGGAAGGAACTTGTTTTAGTGGAACAGGTACATCCAAAAGTTGTTTTTGGATGTACCTGTGCAACAGAAAACAGATATTCTAGCTAGCTGTCTGGATTTACCCTGCAGAGATCTGAGGAGCAGTTAACCATAGTCCTCATAAATCCCCCGGAGTTCAAAATTACAACACAAAGAAAGCGGAAGGTAACGGACATCCAGCCGAAAAGAGTGAAATCCGGCGGAATTTTCGGCGGCAACGGAGCAATCCTGGAAGTGGAAAGTCGTGGATATAGACTAATCCAATTCTGACTCTCAGTTTCTATTCCTTACATTGGATCATAGACACATGAATGCATTAAACTCAGTGGTGTGTGTGTGTGTGTGTGTGTGTGTGTGTGTGTGTGTGTGTGTGTGTGTGTGTGTGTGTGTGTGTGTAGGTCTGTACTGACATACAGGAAAGATAACTATTTATGCCTATTTCTACTTTATGTTAATGCTGTGGGTATAATAATTTACTATTATTTGCTTTTTTTTAAGCAAATGCCCCAAAAGTCACTTGTTCCAGCTTCTCAAATGGGAATATAGAATATAAAATGCTGGTTTTCTTACTCTTCTATGATAGTAAACTGAATATATTTGGTTGGACTAAACAAGCCATTTAAACATGACAACTTTGGCTGTGGGAAATTATGATTTCGCTCTTCTCTGACATTTTATAGACCAACAATTAATGAAGAAGACAATCCTTGGTTGAATACACAAACTATGTCATCAACATCATCACCATACATTCATCACATTACAGAAACATTAGCTTTAGATATCAAAATATTTGATTTTCAAAATAGAGGTAGATACAGTACATTTATAAGGCATAAAGTGGGACTTCTCTGTGTATGTTCGTGTTATAGCAGGGTGATTTCACTTGGCGGCAAAGTGAGTCTCTTTTCTCTGACAGACAACATGTTCTCCATGTGCATGGCGATGACTCGGCACAGCTCCAGGCCCTGGAAAACACACACACACACACACACACACACACACACCATGGCATTTAAGGTGCGTGAAATGCACAGGAAAAATACATATTGCAATGGCAACTGTCTTTTATCAACTGTCTCATGCACGCACACACACACACACACACACACACACACACACACACACACACACACACACACACACACACACACACACACACACACCTGCTCCAGCTGTAGCTGTGTGATGCGCTGGTTGAGCAGGTCTCCTATCATGATCTCCACATATGGATAACTGGAGCCTGAAGTTGGTCTCTGAGTGCGAGTTGACTGTACCTCCTTTAGAGGGAAACGCACCATGGCCTCCTAATTACACACACATAAACCAAATATATGTATAAATACACACACAAACAGGCAAGAAACACTAGCAAACATACTCTGACAGATAGATATGCACCTATTAAAAGTAAAAACACCATACAGGATCTAATAGACAGAAGCAGACAGTAAACACAATAACCAGCAGAGGGAGCCAAATGCTTAGTTTATAACTAAATAATTTTTTTCTTTTTTTGCAGTAGTTTGCTTTTAATGTAAATGGATCAAGGCGATGTTAAATGGGTACTAGATTTATACTGTTACACTCAGCTGCCCGCTATCATTTTTTGCTAGCTCGTCCTGGAATGTGAAGATTGAACATTTCACAGATTGGATCTGTGTTTGATTGAATTGTGTGCATGTGTGTGTGTGTCTGTGACATACATGAGTATCCTTATTAAGAAAGTGCAGTCCATTCAGATTTACGGCCAGGATGCACGGGGCATGGATGGAGGCGGAGCTACAGCTCTGGATGTAGAAGAAGGAGGAGCCGAACATGGGGAAGGCACTGACCAGACCTGGGGCAAAAACACACAAAGGGTAATTTTTGTATATGGTAGCATATTCAAGAGTCAGTTATTTTCAAGAAAAGTAGTAACATGACATGTCAGTGTGGCTTGGAACAATTATTATCTTCATTACTTTCCAATGCAACTTTCTAAGATCGAAGAAGTAGAATATAAGTGGTTATTAAATTACTTGAGTGGAATTAAAGAAAAATATAGGTGTCCATGGAACACACTGTAATTCACTTTTAGAAATACACATACACACTCACACAGCGCTGTGGTCTTACCAAGGAACTGCGCTCGAGCCTGGTGTGGGTTTAAGGGCTGGACCTGCTGCACGTGTTGAGTTGCCATATTCAGCCAATGCTGTGAACCCTGTTTGCTGTAGAACTGTGGAGGGACGCACTCCTGCACCTCACGGCTAAAAACACACACACAAAAAGCAAACTAGTGATACCTAAGAGGCAGCAGTTATATATTCTACATGTCGTCACCTTCCTAAAATAATGGCCTAAGTCATTTTTTGACAAAAATGATTTTCTTTCCCTAAATCATCTCCTCATGGTGTTGGCCACCTCTGGTAAAATTGCCTACATCCTCAGTTGAACAGGTCTTGTGATTCCACACCTTTAGTATAATGGCCTAAGTCAAGCGTGTGACTTGTTTTCTGAAAAACCTGAAAAAATGACTTAGGCCATTATTTTAGGAAGGTGACGATGTGTAAGTGTGTTTGCAAATTTGTGAAGACGCACCTGTGATTGTCATATATGCATGAGTGAAGTCATATTTTGTGGGTGTTTGTAAGCATTTGTGCATGCTTGTCTATGGAGGGTTAGCTTTCATGAACCAAATGGAAAGCTCATGGCACTGACACTGATAGTTAGGACAAAAAGTGAAGTATGTGTATGACTTTGTATACTGTATTTACAGGGTGGGCAGGTAGACGGTGTCCTTGGCACGGTGCTGTAGGGCAGCCAGTCTGGCGATCTGCTTCATATGCTGGTCACTGGCCTTACCCGGAGGAACCACACTCAGCAAGGCCTTCAGGTAGTCTGGCAGCACCTTGAAGAGAGACACAGAAAGTAAAGTTATCTTATGTTAGTGTGTATTTTCTTGGATGTCACTGCTAGTTTTGTGATAGAAAATTTCAAATCTTGACCGATTTGTCATGAATCAGAATCAGAATATGAGTCAACATTTCAGGTTGTATTAGCTACAGTAGAAACAGGATGTCAGCTGTCCAACATTTCATACCGTAGATCTCTACCTGATTATAGTGCATGGTCACATAGAGTTCGTTGTCAAGTTTTAAGGCCAGACTCCATATGACTCTCCTGAACCACAGACTGTAGTTGGCATCCACTGGCTCTGCCTCTGTAGCAATGTCCAGGATGTACTCGCGCTTGTTCAGGGGACGCACATTCTGACCTACACAGAAACACACTTGAGTTATTATCACTATAGTGTATTGCTGTATGTTGAGACTGTTTGCATTGTAGGACTTCATAACGACATGCTAGATCCTTGTTACCTTTGTGTGTGACCAAAAAGATGGCATATTCATCCAAAGCCTCCACCCTCTGTAGTCCCATCTCATAGCAAAGCTCCTCGATGACATCCAAAGCAACCTGAAACAAAGAAATTGATTCTGAATTCAGCAATGTTGCCGTCATGTTGAGCCACAAATTCAGCATCTGTTTTTGTTATGTATAAAAGTTACAATCAGGTCTTTTTTTTTTTTTTTTTCATATTATTATTTTTTATACTCAACTGTTATGTCTGAGATGTTGTCTGTATGTTTATTTGTCTTGTATGTCTGGTGAGCCAAAGAAAAATTTCCACCCTGGTGGACAATAAAGATTTATTCTATTCTATTCTATTCTATTCTATTCTATTCTATTCTATAACTCTACAATATCATTTCACTTAGTGTGTGTGTGTGTGTGTTTGTGTGTGTGTGTGTGTGTGTGTGTGTGTGTGTGTGTGTGTGTGTGACAGTGTGCGTGTGTTTGTGTGTGAGTGTGTGTCTGTGTGTGTGTGTGTGTGTGTGTGTGTGTGTGTGTGTGTGTGTGTGTGTGTGTGTGTGAGTGTGTGTGTGTTCGTGTGTGTGTGTGTGTGTGTGTGTGTGTGTGTGTGTGTGTGTGTGTGCGTGCACGTGTGCTACTCACAGAGCACGTCTTGATTTTCAAGTGCCTTTCGATCCCACCTGGCAGCAGGAACAACTGTCTCTTGGAGCTCCGCCCAGCCTGCACGCAAACAACCAATCAGAGGGAAACGCCATACGAGTATTATAATACAATACAGTGTAGACTGGCTATATCATTGGCTATATATCACATTATTAGTATTCCCTTTTTTATCAAATACCGTGTGGTTTCCTTTTGTGCATATTTGACTATACTACAGTATATAAGCCATATAAGCAGACTGCATGGCTGAATTAGAGACTAACCAGCATAGCTTTGAGTTCCATGCTGTTGGGAAACTGTATACGTCCGCCATATTGAAAAGTCCTCCTCAGATTCTGCTCACATGCCTTGGCAATCCCTGTCAATTAAAAGCAACAGATGGATTAAAACTTAGAATACAGTCAGACTGGTAGTGATGGGCTGTAGCATCTTTTCCCTGGATGGATGAATGGATGAATGGATTGTCTACCTTGGTACTGCATCCCAGGGCTGTCGCAGGCGTCCTGCAGGAACTTCATCAGAAATGGCTTCATCACATCAGAGCAGCGATGGAAAGCTGTCAGGATGTACAACAGCCTCCATCCTCTCTGACAACTGTCCCTACACACAACATACACAGAACTACAAATTAAAGCCTCTACAATGAAGTCCTCAGTCAGCACGTGATGTAAAACGTATACAAGAGTCTTACGGTTTGGAGCTGGTGTTGGCAGTAACTTGCTTCATCACCTGGCAGTAGGCTTCATCCTTTATCAAGCCATGGTCGCCACTTAACTAGAATTATGAGCACATGCATGAAGATAAAGGATTTTGTTTCAGGCTTGTTGTTTTCCTTCTCTTTTACTTAAATACATCACGTGCAAGTCAGTTTCTCTCTTTATCATCTTAATATTTATTATAAGCCAATCAAATATGTGAGCGTGTTTAAGTGTTTGTGTACCTTCAGTAAAGAGGTGACCAGGTCCTGTTCAGTCTGACCTTTCAGTGGGAAGTCTCCCATGAATTTCATTATGTCTGGACGAAAACAATCAGTCAACATGGAAACAAATGATCTCTCCTTCTTTCAAAAATCCAATCAGATCTGAAGACCTGTGTTTTTCTCTACAGCAGCAACCTTTAAATTCTTCTAACTCCTATGTACAGTATATCAATCTCTCCTTCTCTTACTCTCCTCTCACCTAAGAAGATGTCAGCAGCCACTCTGTTCATCCCGCTGTCTGAGAAGTCGATTAAAGACTCCTGGATGGGAGACTGGAGAGACAAAACACATAACAAGGAACAAGAAATATATATGCGCAGCAGTACAATACACAATATGGTTAAAACTAAGATAACATATACAAGAATACAAATATATTTTTAAATGATTATACTCTGAAGCAAACTTAGCTGCTTTACCTTGGAGAATTTGACCATGTCAACAGGGTCCCTGCCCTCCTTCCCCTTTTTTGCTTTCTGATCACTAAGGGCAAAATTCATGCAGCAGTTATGTACTGTGTGTGCATGCCAATTTAATTTGTCACAGGGAGAACCAATTTGAGCTGTAGACTTTTAAAGTGAGGACATTTTGACACATTTTGACAATATTTAGGCAGTAAGTGTGCGTCTGACCTTTTGATCCTCTGCGCCTCTCTGAAGTACTTCTTGGCAAACTCAACCATGTGGTACTGGCCGCTGTGCAGAGGCAGGTCGTCCAGTTGGACACTCAGACTGTCACCATACATCTCATTTACTACCTGATACACACACATACACAGCCACAGTTGTAAAAAGCTAAGCAGCAGTGCCACTTAAAGGAACACCAAAGATGGAATTATCTACAAAATATTTCCTTTTCTGCCAAACCAATATTCCAACATATACTGTGTAAACATCAGCTTGTACCATAATATAGGGGTTTTATTCTTGCTGAAATCTGAAAGTTATTCTCGCCCTGAGCCTTGTGTTCAGACTCATTCAGATTTCTTTTCCCTGATGTAGTGTGGAAGCTAAAAATAAACCTCATGTACAAAAATGCGGCTGTAATGGTAGTAAACAACTTCCTGATCTGCACCTGCGTGGAGAGGTCGAGCTCATGGCCAGCTACTGCTGAGCCCATCGCCACGGCAATAGCAGCAGATGCAGCGACTCGTCCCTGTCTGTCTCGAGGCTCTACACGCTCAGCAGGAAGTACCAGGAAGTCCGGAGCAGCCACAGGACGGACGTACTCGCTGGGAAACACTCCCGATTTTCCGTACACAGCCCCGAACCGCCAGCCTGTACACACACACACACACACACACACACACACACACACACACAAATAAAAATGTTACAAATAAAAACTGTTGCATGCAACACAGAAAAACAAACAAAGGTGATGTCTTCAAATGTTCTGTTGTGTCTAACCAACAGTACAAAACCCCAAAATATTCACTTTATGTTTTTCAGCATTTAAGGCAAAGGTAGCAAATTCTCAATCTTGGAAAAGGCGTTCATTTAAATTTAAAGCTCCCTTCGATTGGACTAGCTTGCCTGGGTCACTAAGATTAATCACATCTTTGAGATCCTTCAAGACATCTTTGTTTATTTATTTGAAAACAAGCAATTGTTGTTAATGCTTTCCATAAAGCTTGATTGCCTTCTAGTGTAATTGTCAATTGTTTTTTTGGTTATCTGATTTTTCATTTTTTTCATTTTTTCTTTTTTCTTTTTTTCTTTTTTTCTTTTCAGTTTTCCGGTATTTCTCTCTTTTGTTCTTAATTACTTTTCATACATTTTGTAATGATCATTCTGGTGATGTCTGGGCAGGGGTGTGGGGTGGGGGGGGGTGAGTGAATGTGTATGTTGTACTGTAATGTCTTGTCCTTTGTACTGTCCAGTCCTACCGAGGACCCTCTCGAAAATGAGATGACACATCTCAAGAGGTATTCCTCATAAAATAAAAAAAGAAAAAAATAAAGGCTCTATAGGCTCTATTAAAACAACAAACCCAAACCAATGAGAAAACAGCAAACAGACACACAACAGATCCCCACCAGGATGCCAAACCCACCAAACTCAGGAGTGTCTCTCTTTATCTCTTCCAGAAGCATGACCTTCTTCCTCACTATGCAGCCGTAATGTTTGCCTGAACACACACATACATATGCACATAGACACACACACAAACACACACACACACACACACACACACACACACACACACACACACACACACACAGATGGGGCATGAAGCACAGAGAAGCAGATACATACTGTACATAGCTCACAGAAGCAGAGAGCAGGTCTACAAACATATCAATGTGCCATTACTCGGTGTGTGAGTGTTTACGAGTGTGTGCGTCTCACCGGCCTCCAACCCATCCATGTGCTGCAGTCTGATGATGTCTCCTTTGTGGAAGCTGAGCAGACTCCTGTCCTCAGTAATGAAGTTCCTCACCGCCACCATGTACTCTGAGTCCTGACAGAAACGTGACATGTTCACATAGACACGCTACAAAATCGCATTCCTCTGTGTCTTTGTGATTTATAGTTTACATTCATGTGTTTTCTGGTGTTATTTTGTGTGAGTAACTTGTTGGAGTATGACAGAAACAGAGAGCCTTATAAAACAATCATGGTTGCATTTAATTTAAATGCAGAAACAACATAAATTCAGGTTAAAATCAAGGTGGGATCTATTAATATGTATTGCTGGATTGTTCTATTATTGTTTGCATTATTTTGCTCTGTAATGATAACATTTTATTTTATATATATATATATATTTTAGCATCACTTTTTACCTGTTTTGTTTTTATCTGTTATACCAATAGTTTAATGTCTAAACCTTGTTGCCTATTGTCTTTTTATTGCACTTTTTTTCCTTCCTCTGAAAATAATTGTGCTGCATAAATACAACTATTGTAATTATTGGCCTCAATATCAGTTTAGCAACATACACTTGTGGCTCTATAAACAAAAATATATAAATGTCTTCTGTATGGTGACAAATAACAACATTTTAAGTTTAGAACCCTTTTTTAGTCTGATCCAGCATGAACACATTTCAAACAGATGACCCCAAAGGGCGTGTATGTATTGTCAAAACTCCTCCTCAAGGAAACCTAAACACACACACACACACACACACACTCACACAGACGCTCTCTGACCTTCTTAAGCTCTGTGAGGAAGTAGTCGATCATGTGTTTGACCTGTGGGGCCTTGGCCGAGAACAGGATCAGCTTCTCATTGGTCAGGTTGAACTCTAGCATGTTCTTAGATGGAATCGACACAAACAGGATGTCCGAGTAGCTGAGCAGGAAGGGATATGCAAAAACCAGGAAGTCAATTCATTTACAGAGAAAGATAAAGGGATCACAGGTCAGTTGAAAAAGGTCACTGACAGGTCTGCCTTCAACTGGAGTGAGAGAAAAGTTTCCAGGAGAGCACAATCGCATTTAGACAACTATCACCTCTTCTCGTGTTTGCCTTTTTTTTTTAAACGGTTGTTCCAATACCAAGGCATGAAGGCTGTTAAAGGTGGAAACATTGATGAGCTAGGGCTGACATCACACACACACACACACACACACACACACACACACACACACATACACACACACAATGTCCATGTGTTTGTACAGTCTATGAGGCTCACCTGTAAGGCCTCAGCACTCTGAAGTAGTCTGGAGCAGCGGAGCCGCTCCTCACCATCTTCAGCAGCTTGATGCCTTTATGAGACACAGACAGCACCTGAACTCCTGTCCCCACACTGCCCTGGAACACACACACACACACACACACACAAATAAACAAATGAAACTGAATACAGGCACATATCAAACTCAAGCAAGAGCCTGCTGCAAGTAAAGGAAGAAGGCCGCTTTGGATTTGTCATATTCAGAGTGTGAATTGTTGCTCTTTTCAGTTTAAGTTAAACTCACATACGCCAAGAAAGAGACAAGAACTCACAGAGGCTGGGAAGAGACGGGAAAAGTATATCTCCCATGAGTCTCTGGCCATGGCGACCACTTTCTTCTTCACGTTCTCATCGTGCGTTCTGGACAGCTGATCCACCTTGTTCTCAGCTGTCAAAGACAAAAAGGAACGAAGGTGTTTAAGTTACCAAATCCAGAGTGTAAAGTGTCTTCAAATACTGTAAATGTAAACGGAAAAGTATTCCGTCTAGGGTCTATGAGCCATTATATCACAGAGTGAAGTCATTTTGGGGTATGGGATTTATTCATACCGAATAAAGCTTTCATCTTCTGTCTCTCGTCCTGGGTGATACGGATGCAGGCGTCAGAGAGGGTGTCATGTACAACCTGCAGAACACATTGCAGGAGTTGAAGGAATAAGAATCTGCTAAAGTGGAAATCATTTTGGGTTCAGTTATTCCTGTTGTGAATGAGTATTAGCATTAAAGCAAAATCCAAGACCATAGTATCTAAAGTGTATTTGATGTACTCTTTTATAATAAATATAATGCTGGAATCTATAAATAAATCACTAATTTTAGCCTTCTATTTTCAATAAATCATTACCATGTTAACTCTTAGCATAATTATCATAAACAAGGCTCTGTCATAATAGAAAACCAAACCTGAATAAACAAATTACCTAATATAAAATAAATGAAGAAACAAGTAAATGTAAATAAGTAATGAATACATAAATCAACCTGTTTGAAGATCAGGTCCAGAACCAGTGGACTGTTCAAGGTCTCTTTAGGATAGAAAACCTGTACGGACATAGATCAATAATAGAAATATTTCCTTAACTCATAAACATGATGATTATAAAGCACTGTAATGTTGTCAACGTTCAGCACAAGTAGATCTATGAAGAGTATACTGTATATGTCAGACAAACAGAAATAAAAACACCTGTTCTCCACCAAGTTCTCAAAACCACCTCTGCGGTAGTTCCCGCTACAGTAGGTGACACCAGGACCACATTTGGCCACAATGACACACACACACACACACACAAACACACACACACGGCGAAATCGCTACCAGCATCACTGTCGCGGTAACAAGGAAACACACCTCTTTCCTCATGTAGAGTTTCCAGGGGACGTTGGAGTATGTGTAATATTCATCACTGGTCCTGCTGTGGAGTTGAGTCTGAATGATCTCCTCCTCTACTGGCAACTCTCTAGAGACTGGACACACACACACAGGTTTTTGACCATGTACTTCTTATACACTGCATTCACATGCACGTGTGAAATGAGTAGAACTTTCTACCATTCTGCTGTTTATTACTGTGGATTGATGTCACATTGGTGTGTGAAAAGTTCACCTGCAGGAGGGGCAGGGCTTATGTTGGAGCTAGTTGCCCCTGCAGGGCGAGACTTGGTCGTCTGGGAAACCTTAACTCCTCCCTCTTCTTTACGTAGCGAGTGTTGAGGCTTCCTTTGAGTCTGACACATAAAAAAGGTCAGATATTACAGATATTATTGCTTGTGTGCGTGCGTATGTATGTGTGTGTGTGTGTGGTAGGTGCAGAGTTGGGTACCGGTTGTGGTGGGTTTGTAATCTGATCTTTAAGGATCTCCATAGCTTCATCATGTGGGTCTGGCTTCTTTGCAAACAGCTTTCCATCATCTTTCCTAAACACACACAAAAAACACTATTATTAGTATGAATATTTAGGTAAGGAAATCATGAGTGGGCTACCTTTGTGTGGCAGGTCCAGTAGAAGTTGTTGCGTCAGCTGGCTGGTGCTGTTTGATGATGTCTTTGATGTCGTGGCTGGGATCGATGCGCTCCGTGTTACTCGTAGTGGATCGGACCACATCGCCAGGAGGGGGGCCACGTGTTGGACCTGTAATGTCACTTTCTATTAGATGAAGTGCAGATGTTTTAAAAAATGTATTCAACAGCTGTTGGATTTAATTTTGGAAATAGTTCTATACTGAAATATAGAACTATGTCAAAGCAGTACTAGCATTTCAATAAAAACAAACACCTTAATACAAAATAATTTTTTAATTTGGGGGGGATGGGCCGGCATTTCATGCCTTCGACATCAGACAGCGACAGTGGAGAGATGTTTGGAAAAAATGGAGAGAGAAAGATGCAGCGAAGGTCCCTAGTCCGATTCAAACCAGGGATGGATGGTTCATAGTTGGTGTCTTAACCCCTAAGCATCAGGGCCACCCCCTTAAAGTCGTATTTATGACTTCCTGTACTCAATCCCACATTTTCAATTTGATGCAGTGGGCTTTCCAAACTCAAATCACAAAGCCACAATGAATCAACGTATTTCTTTCCTCTCCTTTTGGAGTAATTGAGTAACCTTTAGATTCAGAGAACCCAGCTACAAGAGCGTGGGGCATGAAGCTTCACTGTAATCACGGCATTCACACCGCACAGCAAATCTGCGGTTAATTGGACCCTGAGAGTGTAAAACATACTCATTTTTCGCTGAACAGCAGCAGGCTTGTACGGCGACTCGTCACTCTCTTTGGTCTGCAGAAAAAACAGGAAGTGATACAGTTGAGTAAGTTTGGATTGCAAGGCAATATTGATTTGCATACATGTTAGCAGGTGTTCATGTATTCTGTATCCTTGACGTTCCACTTCCGGGATTGATCTCTGCAGGGTAAATCCAGACAGCTAGCTAGACTATCTGTCCAATCTAAGTTTTCTGTTGCACAGCAAAAACAACTTTTGAACGTACACATGTTCCACCAAAACAAATTTCTTCCCGAGCCTATTTTGCAGTGGCACCACAGCTTTTCTCCAGTGCTCACTGCCCAAGACGATTGTGATTGGTTTAAAGAAATGCTAATAAACCAGAGCACGTTTTCCTTCCATCCCGAATGTTATGTGGAGTAGCCAGACTCTCCTCCAGCGCGCTTTGGAGGAGGGTGTGGCAAAGCCAGACTAGTGTTCATGCAACACCCCAGCACAGAGTGTGTGTGTGTGTGTGTGTGTGTGTGTGTTTACTCACAGGGCTGGTTCTGTGAGAGTGTTGTGGCAAGTGTGTGTAATGCTGTGAGGGTGGTGACTGGGGCGCCGGGGCAACGGGAGGAAAGGAGGACAACATCTGCTGCTGGATCGCAATGGCCTGCATGGTCATCTGCTGGGCCTGCAACACACACACAAGAACAGTATACCTTCATGCTAATGTATACTCTTAATTTTATTTCTCATTTTACTTTATGTGGATGGTCTAAATGTTGTGTGGGGCTACTAAGTATAAGTATAAGTATAAACACTGAATAAAACTCAACTTATATCGAGTTTTAAAGCTACATTGATTGTGTCCTACGGTTGCCGAACCTGAAATTAGTTCTCTCCCTCGTTTACACGCAGCTGTTCTAGCCACTCCAATATTAACTTTGGTCTTGTTGCTTTGTCTGTCGCGTCGTTTTAATTCTCTTTTTCGCTTCCCTGGCGAGCAATCTCCCCCTGGCATTCGTATTTTAAAGATGGAGGCGCTACATGGCTGCCGTCATTCGAGCAAGTTGCTCGTATGTATTCTGAATGATTCTGAATGTCAGATTCTACGAGAATACTTTGATTAGTTGGTGGAAGTAATTACACATGAATGAGTACATATTTGTTAAATAACAAAAAGCGGTTATTTGCTAAGAATCAACTCAAAAAATTACACGATGTAGGTTTAACATTTAACAGGCCCAACAATATGTTACCATATATTTTATGTAACAACTAAGACAAATACACCAACAGTAATATCAGAGTTGTCCAGAAGAAGGATATGTGACAAACCAGAATGATGGCTTGCTGGTGGATGATGGCCTGTTGCTGTTGAGTCAGTACCGTCTGCTCCGATCCTAGAGAAGTATAAACATATAAGTATGGACACCATGTAGCCAAGATGATTTTGTTGTAGAAAAATAGTAGAATCACACACAGTTCACTGCAAAAGACCCAGTAGACTCCTCCACTTCAAACAAACCACACAGAGGAACTTTACAACCTCACAATGAAATGCAAGATATAAAAAACATATGGCTTTTATCTAACATGAATTGAATTGTAACTCCACCATGCCCACAAGCTTCAGGCCAAACATGCTGGAACGCACATCTGAGTATTGTACCTGGCACACCTGTCATCACAGGCAAGCCTGGAACCACAGGCGTGGCAGGGAGCGAGGGCACCCCCGGCAGACCGGGGACGCCAGTAACATGGGATGCTACATTATCTCTATCAGCAGCGGGAGCGCGAGTGGGTGATGGGGTGAGTGCTACACGTGTGGAAGAAGTAATGGTAGAAGGAGTCTGCTGGTTGTAGGTGTGTTTGGGAAGGTTGTATTGGTGGTATTGTGGCTGCGGCTGTTGTTGAGGTTCCTGCTGCTGCTGCTGCTGCTGCTGCTGTTGGTGTTGTTCGTGGTGATGGTGGTGGGAGGGGATTGGCATGGCGGGGATTGGTGGCATCATTCCTCCTGCTACTGGAAGCACTGGCACAGCTTGAAGAGTGACAGGTCAGGGAACAGGGTAAGAGTTAGGACCAGTGCTTGTTCCAGGATTCTGTTTTAAATGGACTTAATTGCTATTTTCATCCTGGGCAGACAAAACCGGACAAGCTAATCTGCAATTTACCGATATACTGGCTAAACATCAGCATGTTAGCATTTCTTGTTGATGTAAACATCTGTTTCCATGTGTTTGTTTGCTACGTATTATCTGTACTGTTCATTCAACCCAAATTTAACTAAAGCAGGTGCACACTGGCCAGACAAGTTGTCATAAATTATGTTATTATAAATACAATTAATGATATTAAATATTATACTTGCAAGTTTGGATCCAAAACACCATGTTTTAACATAGTTGTTCAAAGATTTGGTAAACTATCCATCAAACCGAAAATGAGATGCATAGACATAAACTAAACGGCTGTAGTTTCCTTCATCCCCTTTTCTTTCTGTCTCTGTCTTCACCGCTGTTGCTCTCTCTGCTGCACCTTGTCCAACAGGGAGAGCCTTAGATGAAAAATTAGTTCAACATACTCAGAGTCATTTAACGTACTGCCAGTGGTAGAGTATGGTGGGCGACATAAAAGTGATTACATACTGTGTGACATTTTGTACAGCCACAGAGAGAAGCGTGCACAAAACAGCCTATAGAAAGAACGGCAGTGATGAACAGAGAAACCAAATTATGGACCTTTTTCACAGCAGACATTTTGACTTATAGTAGGATAGTAGGAAAAGCACAGCTGAAATTGATAACCTTAACGATGGCACAATTCCATCAAGTGTCCCAGTAAGCTATTTCAGTGAGTCAGCATGCACAATACCAGGGCCTCTCCTAAGTGGAAGCCATCATTAATGGTTTTGAATACACCTGTGCTTTTCCTACTATGACATGTCAACATGTCTGCTGTGAAAAAGGTCTATAGCATCAGTGTGTTTGATAAAAAATAGTATGTGTAGCAAGAGACAGAATGAGTGACAGAGGCCTATAGAGAGTAAAGCAGTCATCTGTGGTTACAGTGAATGGCTGTCTATGCATTATCCATGAGGTCAGACTGCTCTAAGAGACCGATTAAGGTTGGTGAACTGTACACCTTTACACCTCAGTCCTGTCCAGTGTCACTGAGGCACTTTAGCCGTCAACCTTGAACAATATGGAAATAATTACAAAAATAAATATGTGTGACACTATGTTAAACTGCATTAAATTGTTATTTCTTTGTTTCTGTTGTTCGGTTGTTCCTTGTGTACTTTGCCAAGGAACTAAAGGTCAAAAACAGAATAACCCAAAACATTTCAACCTTGGCAGTGTTTCCAGCATTAAGGGGGCTATTTATCTATCTAACTTTTTATCAATCTGAGACTAATGCCGATTTAGAATTAACTTAGAAAAAAGTGAATTATTGATATCAGTTGAGAGAAAAAAAAAAAATGAGAGAGAGGCTTTAGCGGCAGGACAAAAGAAGGATTGGGTGGAATGAAAAACAATGGTCCAAAAAATGAAAAGAGTAAGGAAACTGTTAAATCTGTGACAAACACGGAGGAAAGTAACAAAACTAAATAACAAAAACACAAATGTAAGGGAAAGCTTTGGACAATCTACACTTAGACTAGATGTAACTAACATACACACATACTAAGAAGTGTTTTACCTCCGGGATGTATTCCTGGTGGATAAGGTCGGCTGGGGGCTGTTTGACTTTCCCCCTCTCCTCTTCCTCCTCCTGTGATGCCTATACCTCCTCCTCCCTTCATCCTTGCTGATAAACTTCCAGTTTTTTCCATGTCCTGGTAGCCAGAGAGACACAGGCCACAGAGATTCAGCAGATAGAAAAGGACGGTTGGAGATGTTGAGAAAGTGGAGTTTGAGAGACATGAAGAGTAGGGGAAGAAGTGTGTGTGTATGTTAGAAAAAGGAGAGACTAAAGGGACAAGAGAGAGGGAGTATATTGTATTGGTTGATTCAGACCCTCTGTAAAGCAGTAGGAACTGAATACTCCGCAGGAAGTACCGTACACACTGGAGGAAAAGCTCCAGCACACACAAAATTCAGAAACTCAAACAAAACAAAAAAGGAGTCAGAATCTCCAACAAGATTTTCTGCAACATAAAAAAACCTTGCTGTCTCAACACAACAAAACCAAAGAGCTATTTTCACGAGAAAAACGCTTTACTGCACAGATAAGTCAAAGAATAAAGTCTCACATGCAAAACCTCAATCTTAATTAATAGAATATCCAAGCAAAATGGTCTAATGTTACAACATTAGGTTGTTTTAATCTGAAATAGAGAACCTAAGTCAACACCCAAAACATACCTGCACTGACTGACTTTCTTCCTGTTCCCTCCCAATGACGGGGCCTCTTGCTTTTTTGTTTTTGTTTTACCGAATTCACAAAATGTGAAGCCGTTAACGGAACAGTAATCCCCCACAGAGCTGTGCATGTGCGCTGCCTGCTGTTGCGGTCAAATACGGTAGGTCACTCAGTAACCCAATCACCCCTCCTGTCTGCTCCATTCATACAAAAACAGAAGCCGTGGATCACATGTTCCATCCATCTATCAACACGCCACTCCATTCACACTCAGACGGCAGATCAGGTGGAGAGAGCATGACGGGACAGTTTTATGCAGAGCTGCAGCTAATGAGAATTTCCTGTTTTTTCCACTTTATTAATGGATTGCTTAGCCTGTAAAATGTCAGAATGAATGTACTGGTGAGAGTTCACTAAACTCATTAAATTAAGCTTTTTAAAAAAACAGGATTAGCATACAAGTAGACTCCCATGCATGCACTATTTCAGTGCGCTGTGTGTCTTTAATTCAGTCCCTACACCAGCTTGTGATGTTTTTCAGTCTATTGGATGATTAAACAGACTAACTGATTAGTCAAGTTATCGTTACCACGCTAATGTATTTCCAAAGCAAGAGGGAAAGTATGGTTAGGGTGGGATGTTTCTGGTCAGTACTCACTATGCTGCTGTCTGACAGCACAGGGTCAAACAGACTGTCCAGGTAGCGGTCCATTCCTCTCTGAGTCTGACCGTCACTGAACGCATCCGACTCTACTGGACACAGACAGACAGCAGAGTAGCTTTAAACATGGCTGTCACACATAACGTTCAGCGCTTTCAATAACCAGAAACTGTAACTATTTAACCGAAATAAGCTGCCACTGTAGTTACTAGTGATACTAGTGATACTGGGTTGTAACAACAGGACTCATATCTAACCTTGTCTACAGATTACAATACATTTATACACTTGCTACTAATTTTTAGAAATCCTTTCTTTTCTCCAGAATCAACATTTTTTATTTTATTTCTTTTACCACTGATTCACCTAAATATTTTCTGTTTAAACGGTACCGCCGACGGTGACTACAGATCGAAAGCAGAAAATGCAGAAAATACATGTTATGTACTTCTTTACGAATTAAATAAATGTCAGACTGACTGACTGACATGTGGTGTGCATTCGTCTTAGAAAACAAAGAAATGTCTCATGATGTATTGTCTCTAGAAGTGTATTATTCAACTTTTCTTTTTGTTAAAGAAGGAAAAGAAAATCACAATACTATCGAATCGCAATACTTCTAGAATCGCAATAAATGAAAATCGCAATGCAAACCGAATCGGCCCCCATGTATCGTGAAAGAATCAAACCGGGACAAAAGCATATCGTCCCAGCGTGTGTGTACCATGGCTGTAGTAACCGTCAGAGTCAGGCAGGCTGTAGGCTGGTCTGCTGTTACGGAGAGGAAAGGCAGGAGGAAGCTCCTCATCTGACTCAAAGCCACTGCCAAACAAAGCACTGAGAAGGGAGGAGAGGAGAGGAGAGGAGAGGAGAGGAGAGGAGAGGAGAGGAGAGGACAGGAGAGGACAGGAGAGGAGTTTTCAAAGTTTCAGAGAAGAATCACAATCACAAATATTAAAAGCAAGTCAAGAAAAGAAAATCCTAAATCAAACACAACAAAACCTGTAAAACAAATAAAAATGTGCTTTCTTAATCCAACAACTAACCACCAAAGGAGAGGAGAATTAATTAGAGTTCAATTTATTTCTTTGGTGAAAATATCTACATTTCATATATTTGTACATGCATGTATTAGTGTGTGTTTTGTGTACTGACAAGCTGGCATTTGCTCGGACTCTGGCTGGATCGTCAGTGCTGATGATGAAGTAGCTCTTCTGCTTTGGGAAGTCAGTGGGAAGCTCCAGGTCTGCAATCAGGTCCATCACATAGTCGTGACCCGCTAACTCCACCCACTGGCCATGCTCCTTCATCAGAATTGAACTCCCCCTCCACCAGTCCGACACTCCCCTGCAAGTTGTTTGGATTTTTAATTTTTTTTTGCAGTAAAATTAATATTATGAAGCTGGAGTTTCAGTAAAGTGTGATTTACAAATACAAATACAAAATATAGTTTTGAGTAGGAAGACTAAAGAAATACAGAGCGGTTCAAGAGGTTATTCAAATTGAATGTATCCAAGCAGAACCATGAGCTGAAAAGAACTACACTAAATATTCAGTTTATATGAGGAATCAGCACCTGTGGCGCAGTATGTCCCCTGCTAAATCCTCTCCACTGGTCCAGGAATGGGCCGGACAAAGAAATGATCCTCCTACAGAAAAAATAAACAAAGAATACTGTATCTTAAAATGTTTCTTTCTAGGGCTGCACGATATGAGGAAAATATCTAATTGTGATTATTTTGACTGATATTGCGTTTGCAGTATGATCCATGATATTGAAGGGAATGATCATGTTTATATCATTATTGTCATTTTCATTGGCTAATATTAAATCTTAAAAAATTAAAATGATTATAGTGTGATTTTTGCGAGGATCTGTACCAAACAAAGATGTTTTCTGTATTCTGTAGGATTTGGATATTGCACTAGTCCATATTGCGATTTCGATAAGATTGCGACTAATTGTGCAGCCCTATTTCTTTCCATTGTGTGTGTGTGTGTGTGTGTGTGTGTGTGTGTGTGTTTATTTTTTTTTAAATCAAACCAAAGCTAAATGCAATAAATTGCGCAATTGAAAGACCATGAGAGCCCTGTAGTTCCATCATCTGATCCTGACTGGCAATGAATAATCGATGATCAAGGGCAGTAATTGATTCCACTCAACAAGAGTGATGCCAGCAGTCTCCTTGCTTTTCTTTGAGGCGTGAGCTCATTTAAACTGTAGTTGAGAAAGACTACTTACATGATATCACATATACAAGTCTGACATTTTTCTGTTTTCTGAGATTTGTTGTACAAACTGAATGTAAAGAGAAAAATGAAAAGCGGTACATTTTGTAAATATCTGTTTCTGCCTTTCATCTGTTGGCAGTGTGGGAAGATTAAACTGCGTGGTGTAATGTTAAAAATCTTAAAAAAGGCAAGCTGCATCTTACCGTCAAAGCAGTGCACCTGCAACACCATGTTAGCCTTCTTCCTATTGGCTGTCCATTCCAGCAGCGACAGCGGATAGGTCCGTGCCGTCTCGGGGGTGGAGCCTGAGCCTAGCTGTGTCTTCTGATTGGCTTGGATGAGTCTGTGTTGCAGCAACGCCTGGCAACCAGCAGGGGCGTGGTCAGATACAAACCTGGAGAGGAGAAGGACAACCAAGGTTATACTTTTTGCCCCTCCAACCACATTTATTTTTATGTTTTCTGTTACACTTAGTTACACTTACTAATGACTTCATTAAAACTATAACTTGTACAAATGAATTTTCAATCATTTTTTAGATTGTTTCCTTAAGTTTCATTTTGTGCTACCTGCCATTACTTATATGACTTTTTAAACTGCATTTTCACTCTTGCATTTGAAATATTCCAGGAAATCATAGTTATTTTGAGTTGTTTTAGTTTTGTTATTGTTTATTTTTTAGCTGCAGTCAGATACAATTTTTTTCAGTTATGTATATTTATATATATTTTTTCTACGTGTATTACTTACTTATTACTACTACTCAACACCCATTTGCGTGTGAATGCGTGTAAAAGTACATATTTTCTTCAATATGATTTCTGTACACGTGTAAGAAATGATGTCTTACTTCAGTAGATATTTGCCTATCTTGGGTGACGGGGCGAAGCTGCAGACACACGCCAGCAGCAGCAGCCAGCCTCTCTCAGCATTGTCGGAGTTAACGTTCCTCCACACCTGGTTGACGACCTGAGCCAGGATCTCGTCCTGTAACCCTGGAGAAGACAGGCCCCTTTGGATGATGTAATTCCCAAACATGTTTTCCTGCGCACCATTCAGGTGAGGGTCCCCCATGAATCGTAATACCTGAAAGCAGAGTAAAAGGCAGAAAACATCACAACTAACTTTAATGTCCTGGCCACTAAGAGCTGTATTTTATTGATTTAGAGTATCATTTCATTGTGTAAAGCTTAACTAACTCTTTTGTTACGTTTAAAAAGTTGTTTCATAGAACAACAATGACACAGATGCAGGGACAAGATGATGAACCTGGGCAGCAAGCAACTGAAGCCCCTGAAATATAACTGGCCCTCCCTGGTGCCCTCCTCCAATCCATTGGGCTAGAGAATTTCGATTAGATCAGAGCACTGTCACTTGGCTGCCTGTTTTGCCAATCTTTCCAGCCCTTGTCACATGACCAATTAATTAAAAAAAAGTTTCCATGAAGACTATCCAAAATGCTGATACCATGGAACATTTTAAGAAGTGGCAGACTGAGCCTATAGAAAATGTGTATTGTATTCGGATATACAATTTGTGACATTAATAATTAATGGATTTTATTTAGCAGAATTACATTGTGTTGTTCTATCCTATTCAATATTTCCTAAATGTCTTCTTCTTTTAAAGATTGTTTTTGGGCATTTTCGGCCTTTATTTTTGACAGGACAGATGAAGACATGAAAGGGGGGAGAGAGGGTGGAATGACAAACAGGAAAGGGCCGCAGGTCGGAGTCGAACCCGGGCCAGCTGGGTCGAGGAGTAAACCTCTATATGTGGGCGCCTGCTCTACTAACTGAGCTATCTGGGCACCCTTTCCTAAATTTCTAGGCAGATTTTCTATGCTGTATTCTGATAAAATACCTCCCTGGGCCCCCCCTGACTGATTATTGGTCCCCACTGTGCGACCCCACTAAAAAATCCTGGAATTGCCCCTGAACAACTAGAGACAGTGTGGCAGTGTGTAACTGTGTGACACTGTATAATTGTAAAGGACAGAAGTGCAGTGCATGAGTAAATGGAGTCAGCCTACCAGGATGAAGAGCTCCAGAGCTTCTCCTCTCAGATCTTCCTCTACACGGGTCAGCGGGGACTCCAGAGGTGCACTCAACATCCCAAATTTTGGTTCCTACAGAAACAAAAGATTGACATTGTTTTCGGGAAGCACAACAACTTGACACAAACCTGACACATTAACTACATGATTTTCAAAACAATGATCTTATAAGAACAAATCTGAGGAATAACCATTACAGTCGAGAGGGCATTTTTAAAGAACATATTATATAGACTGAAACTGACTGTAATACTGTAAGTATACTGTTCTCACCCTAAAGTAGATCTGCACATAGCGGTAGAACGGGTAGTTGTTGATGTCCAGAGGCAGAGTGAGTTGAGCCTCTTCCTGGATATGAGGAGCCTGAAGCAGAGCCAGACAGTCTGAGTGCAACTCCCTCTTGACTAGAAAGAGAGAGAGAGAGAGAGAGAGCGAGAGAGAGAGAGGAGTGTGAATGACATGTCAACCAGCATACATACTGTATTCTGTAGGAGCATGGAGTCCTGTGTCCTGTGCTACTTTCTTTTGCAACTGTTGAAGCTGACCAGATTTAAACTGACATAATTTATGGAGTATTTATCAACTGTCCCTCTCTTCTGTGAGCGCCGATGAGATGAGACCCATTCAGAGGGCTAAACTAAGTGCTCGCTCGGCTATTTGGTTCATGAAAGATACATGTGTGCACTGTGCACACTAATGTGGACTTCACAAACAGGACGACAGACATACAGACATTTACACACCTCCTGCTGTCTGCAGTAACGTGCCCAGTTCTGCAGGGATCACCAAGTGCGTGACGTTCACCACCTCCCGCTTGGTCAGCTCCTAAAAGAGTTATTGTTTTTATTCTATAATGACCGACTGCCAAAACCTTCCTTCCTGTCGCGTGAGAGAAGAACACGCTATACTTATCCTGTCCAAACTTCTATCTTACCATCTCTCTCCTCCTCCTCTCCTCTTCAGCTTTCCTCTGGGCTTCAAACTTCTTCTGCAAACAGATCACAGAAATCACACACTGAACATTTTCACTTCAATCACAAAAGTGGGTAATATGTTCAACATCCTGAGTGATTTATGTGGGCATGAGAGGTTGCATCCCCCAGGTATGAAAGGAGATAAATTGTCCTTTGACAGCAGACGTCATGTACCTTGATGTATCGCTTGCGGTTGACGTACATGTGGACGAGAGAGCGGAACCGAACTAGACTCTCCCTCATTTTCACATAGTGCTTCCTGGAGGGCAGAATGAAGAATTGGAGTACCACCATTAACACGTCTCATATCTTAACGTCATGTTTTGATCCCATTTCCTGAGAAAGCTTTTTCACACATACAAAGAGACAAACGTTGTAGGCATGCTACAAGTACTTTGTTACAGAAGTCACAATGTGTTATTATGGTTAGGATTTGGTTCAGTAGTTTTCTAAATAATTTCCATTTAGTATACAATGCAGTTTTAATATGAGGGTATTTGCGTCAAAGTTTCCTTCTTACTTGATATGCATAGGTCTGTTCGATTTGTAGGAATCATCATGTTTGTTCCTAATATGACCGTTTTTCGGAAACTTTAGAAAATGATTTTGCCTACCAATGATTTAAATTACATACTGTTCCTTAAAAAGTACCATAATGTACCATCTTTTTAAAATCTTTGTGTTCCCCATTAGAAGGAGTATTAGTGTTAACCTTAATTTGTCTTTCTCACTGCTACGTTATATATATATGTAGATAGGAAAAGGTCTTTTTTAGTGCTGTCAAACGATTAAAATATTTAATCGCGATTAATCGCATTAATGTCATAGTTAACTCGCAATTAATCGCACATTTTTATCTATTCTAAATGTCAATTGATTTCTTTTTGTCCCATTATTTTTTCTCATTTTAATGCTCTTATCAAAAATGAAAAGTGGATCGGCCTGGCTTTGACGAGGGGGCGGAGAATTGGCATCAGCTGTGTGCTTGGCCATCAAGTGGTATTTCAGACTGGACGTGCTGCGATGATAGCTCAGTTCACAACGACAAAACACACAGATCACTTTGGTCTTGTCAATGGAACCATTTGGCAACTTTTTAAAAATAAACTTTCCATTCAGAATCTTATTGGCATCCACTTCGGTGTCTCGCGCTCGCCATCCACTCAAAACGTGACGTTAGCCTAGTACTCTTTGGCCGGCTCGCAAGCCCAAACAAGTGTGTGCGGCGTGCCTGTTGTTTTTTTCCGGTCTAGCTAGATCTGGTGTGGTGTTGTAGTTTTTCTAACGTTACTAGTTGTTGCAACAGCATGTGAAAAAAACTACAAAGTTTGCTAGGCTAAAAAGAACGTTAATCTCGCGAGAAAAAAATTGACGCCGTTAAAATGGGTTTGCGTTAACGCCGTTAAGAACGCGTTTAACTGACAGCACTAGTCTTTTTTAATTATAAGTACCACTATTTCTTTACATAAATGCTTTTCTGCTAAATCAACTAAATCAAGCTTTTTACTTGGTAGATATCCACAAATCAGTTGATAGTTATGAAGCTAGCAGTAGCGGAAAGGCCGACCTTGTGAGGAAGCCTCGGCACTGTGCCTGCAGCCCGATGATCTTCTTGCGGAAGGCCACAAAGCGTTTCCTGACGAAGAACATCCGGGTGTAACGCTGCAGGGTGAGAGCAGCAAGGTGACGGGCACGTTCACGCTTACACTCCAACAACTGGTAGATGTCCTCCTTCAGAAACAACTGCCATACACACACACACACACACACACACACATGTGATTAGCTTGGATTGCTGGTTTTGTGAAAGGATTAGCATGGACAAATGAGAGGAGAGCCTCACCTTTGTGACTCCAACATGGAATGCTCCTGGTCTGAGAAGACACAGTTTACTGAGCATTATCACACAGTTTTCTCCATTTGCTGCCGGAAGCTCTCGTATCCCCACCAGAGACTTATACCTGGGGATGACACACACACACACACACACACACACACACACACACACACACACACTTCACATTACAAATGCATACACAAAATACACAAATGTTTGCATGCACATATGCAGACAAGCATACAAATAGATGAGCTGGAAGCATTAGTAAATTAATTGATAAGTTGTTTTGACAGAAAAATAATAAAACGTGTGAACTCACTGTACAGGAAATTGTATTGCATGTAGTCTCGCATTGCCAGACCTATCTCCACAGCGCTGTGGAGTAAGGTCTGTCTATACCACAGATATATTCTACAAATAGTATAGGAGTTTGTTTGCATTTCTTTAAACCAATCACAATCGTCTTGGGCGGCTCTAAGCTCTGGACGCAGTGACGGTGGCTCTGCAAAATAGTCTCGGGAAGGAACTTGTTTTGGTGGAGCATTTGCGCAAAGAAAACGTCACATACAATTTGAAATGAAGGTAATTATTTACACAATACAGTAATGTGAGCCATTTAAAAAAATCGTCTTGGGCGGCTCTAAGCTCTGGACACAATGACGGTGGCACACACACACACACACACACACACACACACACACACACACACATACAAACACACACAAAATAATGCATTGGCTTAAAAAAATAACAGGGATATTGGTAAAATGGTATGGATTATCTGTTACAGGCTGCTGCAACAGGCGACACTCTTTTCTGTATCTTGTCAGACATGTTAGCTGTCACTTCCCATGCTAACAACACAGTGCTTCTTCACAAAGGTTTCTTCCACCATCCAGTGATTAACCACAAATACAGATGATGTCTATGATTATTCCTTACCTAGTCTATAACCTTCGCGTTCCACTTCCGGGATTGCTCCGGTGCTGCAGGAAATTCCGCCGGATGCATGTATTTTTCCATTTCCTTACGCTTTCTTTGTGTTGGAATTTTAAATTCGGTGGATTTATGAGGACTATTGTTAACTGCTCCTCAGATCTCTGCAGGGTAAATCCAGACAGCCTCTAGACTATCTGTCCAATCTGAGTTTTCTCTCGCATGACTATTTTGCAGCGGCTCTGTGCGGAGTTTAGCACCGCCCATGACGATTCTGATTGGTTTAAAGAAATGCCATTAAACCAGAGCATATTTTCCTCCCATCCCCGAATGCTATGTGGAGTAGCCAGACCCTCCTTCAACGCGCTTTGGAGGAGGGTCTGGCAAAGCGAGACTACTCCTTACCTGAATAGGAAGTTGTAAAATGGCATTCTGACAGGATACCCCTCTCTACGGATCCTAATGGTCTCCAGGACCCCTGAGTGTCTTAGCTGGCTGCTGACCAGGTCCTCCTCAAATACACCTGGTTGCTGAACACAGATGTAAGCACATGTGAAAAACAATGGCTGTCAGGATACAGTGAGACTGAACTCATGCATGCAAATGATCAGTGTCATCAGTAGAAAAATCTACCTTCATATTATTTGGCTTAATGCAGCGGACAAAATAAGGGTTGCACCTGAAACGGAAAAATGAAAGCAAACAACATTTCCTGCTTATTATAATTATTCATACTTATTTTTATGAAAATTGTGGAAAGCAACTGTGTGCTGTTAAATTAGTTTCTGAGAGTAAATATCTCTGCTTCTCTCTGCTTTACCTCTCCATCTTCTCCACCAGCTCCAGCAGGGACTGTTGGAACTTGTTGCTGACGGTGGGAGCTTGGTATTTTCTGGTGACTGTGCTGCTCTTCCTCATGTGACCACCTCTCTGCTGACCCGTGACCTCTGCGTGAACCAGGAAGAGATTTGACACCATCTGGAAACACACAAATACACACATACATTCACACTGTTTTAATACAATCGTTTACATTCACAGAAATTCGATTAGGTCTCCAAGGGTAACATGACCACGCATGCATATGTTGATGTGAAGATGCTCCTCTCCTCTCACCTTGTTTTTGCTCTGAATGAACAGGTCCAGGACATCCTGACGGACCTGGTCGTAGTTCTTATCGAGGAACTTGTAAACCTGCATCATTGACATCACAAATTACTGGAATATCTGTCAGGAACCGTTTTTAATGTTTCCTCAATGCATTTTCAGTCGGTCCGTCAGCAGGGTTTTTCCTGATTCAAATTCGTCCTTTGTGGGTGTGGGGTGGGGGGGTGGGGGGGGTGACTACGCACAACAGCAAGCATGATCGGTTTGCGTACAGTAAAGCCAATGAGTCTGTGTTACCTTATTTGACAGAAATCTATGCGTTTGCCTGTTTTTCTGACAATTTGATAAAGAAAAATGCCTATTATGCTTGAGTTAATGAAACCCCAATTAACAAAACTGCTTGAAAAAAATATATTAATATTCAAATACTACCGTTAAAATCATCGAGAGTCCGGTACAGCCAGACTCTGGACAATAAAACTGAGATTAGGGCACCTATTCAAATCAATGTTCTGCTTGTTCAACAGTTGTTTAGTAAATTGCTGATAAATGCACTTAGCTTAGATTTGAATTGCTTTTTTTTCTTAATTCTTATCATTTTGGCACTGGTGATAATTTGGTGCTTGCTAAAACCTCTTTGGGGAGGGGGGGGGGGGTGCCAAACATTCCTCTATGCAGAAAAAAACCTGCGTCAGTCAAATTTAAGTTTTGACCTGATGATGGTGCTAGATGAGAAGTTAAGGCATCACCAACGGTCCCAAGGCAAACATTAAAGACGCGCTATGCAGTTTTCTTCGCTGTTTTCTTGCTTTTTGCTCGCAGGTTTCTCTATAGAGCTCCCCCTACAGCTTCAGAATAAATATTTGGCAGCTCCTATGTTTACTCGTGTCTGACTCCTCGCTCGGTCAGTCTGCCGTTTCCTCTTTCTCTGTTCCTCCGACAATGCTTTCCTAGCTTTCTGCTTCTTTTTTGCCAGCTCAGCCATGACGATAGTGTGAAAAACTCCATCACTACCTTGTTAGCTGGTTTCTGAATGGGCATATGTGTGCAGTGGCGTGAAGCAAGTTGTTATATCGTGAGACCTGATATCACGCGATACTTCCTGACGCTGAGTCCGGCGGCTCGCCGGCTGAAAGTTGCAAGGGTGGTTTTTCCGCTCACAGGTGCTAGGGGGGAGAGAGACGACCACCATTCAACTCGAACAAAAGTCATATAATCATTCCAATGACTCCGAAGCTGTTCAGTTAAGGTAAATTAAGCTAAAAAAAAACTGCATAGTTCCCCTTTAATGCATGTACCAAATGTAATGGCAATCCATCAAATATATGATGAGATATTGCAGTCTGGATCAAAGTGTTGGATGACCAACAGACAGGCCGGCATTGCCATCGTAGAGCGATGCTGCTACAATGCCCAAAAACAGGAGTATACTCGTGGTACAGATCAGAAGTTATCAATTACATTATTGATGTCAGTGAATCAACTGGCAGGCCAATAGCAGGTTTTGTCACCTGAGATGAGTCAAAGAAGAGCTGCGTACCTGGTAGGTGACCCGGCCAGCAAAGTGCTTGATGGTGAACTCTGGGAGGGGCATCTTTGGCTTCAGATACAGTGGGTTGTTGCCATGGTGATAGTGACACTTTTGGAGGAACGTGTGGTCTGTCGCCTGGCAACAAAGCAGACTCTAAGTCACATGTATGATAATTCAATCTGTGGGTGTAACAGAAGTGTAAGGGTCTACAGGTTCTCTTAAGGTTTCCTTTTGCCCCACCTGTGGGAAACAGCTCTGGTCGTCCAGGATCCTCAGTATCCCATGAGGCTTAGCAGCAATGAGGTCAATGCAGGGCTGGTTGTCACTAAATGGGATGTCCTGCCAGGGGATCTGTTCTCGGCTGTACTCCTCCTGAATGGGGATCACGTGTAATATAGTCTGGATCAACGGAAGTACATTTCCAGGATAATTGCCTGACATCCCCTCTCTGTGTGCTGCCGTTCTCAAAATCCCTTCTCTTCAGGAAACAACAACAAAATTCGAGCTAGCAAGCTACACACAAAGTTTTTGTAAAAGATTTGTTTGTTTGTAACAAATTGTTTACGACATTTACTCTCTAACTGGGACGTTTTGGGACCGATTAGTGGGATTGCTATAGACGAAGTACACACAGCGATACATTGTTAAGAGCAAATGACAGTTAACCATGTATCCAGCTAATTTAAATAGCTCACGTTACTGTATTGTGTGAACAGTTACCTTCATTTCATATTGTATGTGGTGTTTTCTTTGCGCAAATGTTCCACCAAAACAAGTTCCGATTTTGATTGGTTTAAAGAAATGCAAACTCCTATACTATTTGTAGAATATATCTGTGGTAATTCGAGACTAAATGCAATGTGTGTGTGTGTGTGTGTGTGTGTGTGTGTGTGTGTGCGTGCGTGCGTGCGTGCGTGTGTGCGTGCGTGCGTGCATGCGTGTGTGCGTGTGTGCGTGTGTGCGTGTGTGCGTGTGTGTGTGTGTGTGTGTGCGTGTGCGTGTGTGTGTGTGTGTGTGTGTGCGCGTGTGTGCGTGTGTGTGTGTGTGTGTGTGTGTGTGTGTGTGTGTGTGAACTTAATTGAGTGTCTCAACAGGTGTGACGTGGACTCACCTGTTCTTCCCTGAATATGATCCTGTTGAAGAAGAACTGCAGGTACTCGTTTGCATAATTAATGCAAAGCTGCTCAAAGCTGTTGAAGGCCAGATCCTGTTGTTCCCACACACACACACACACACACTGGATTCTTTCTGCTTTGCATCACAAAAACAAGTGACAGACAGGTGATAAGATGCTCCGTCTTGTACCTCAAATCCGTAAATGTCCAGGATGGAGATGGAGACGGTGTGTTGGTGGGGGTACACCTGAGCGTTGATCCTCTCTGTTAACCAATGGAAGAGTAGCGAGTACAGGATCTTGGCAACAGCATCTCTGGAGAACAATGATTTGTGTGTGAAAGACGTAGGACAGTACTATTGTATGGAAATTAGAAAGAGTCGATGAATCATAAAACTGGACCATACATAATTCATTCACTCTTATCTTTAAGTTGGTGTGAGGAAAAACTAATTAGAAGTTATGAGATATGACAAGTTATTAAGGGCCATGTAAGAGCTCCCATACATTACTGTCTCAAAGATTAGGAAGCAGGGAAAGTCTTCTTATGGAAACAGATACACAAAATTACTTGGCTTCAAAGGAATAATTTTAATGGGGACAAAATGGCTAAGTCAGTGGTATTTCCTTTTCAGGGTGGTATTTCATGTGAAATACATCTGGAGGACAAAATAATACATTTCCATGCAGTGCATGTTATACATTTTCATGTACAGCTGTCTCTTACCTGGCATCAACAGCACTTTCCACAGTCAATGGGGTGTGGATCTTATCCCTCATTGTCTCCTTAAGAGAAGACAGAGTGGTTTAGAGTCTGAAATTGCTTAAATCTCCTTTCGTCCTGTTACGACCTACTGGACTTCTTCTCCTACTTTTGCTCCTAGAGATATCCTTTATATCCTCAAACACTTTTATTTCAAATGTTTGTCTATTCATGTTTGCATTTTAATATTTTAAGCCCCTAGTCAAGATAGGGCAATCTTGTTTCTAAGTCAAGTGGAGGATCCACTGAAATTAATAACGCTGGGGAGGGCGTAAAGTGGAAAACCTCAACACCATGTAGCCTTTGTCTTTAATTTTTGCTAATTCCACCTTCCTTTCTTTATACTCTCCCACTTGTATTTCTTCTCCTCTCTTATTCATTGATGTGAGTGTCTGGGACTGTCACGGTCTGATCTTGGCCAAAGGAAATGAGTGGATACGACTGACTCCTCTCCTGTTACATAGAAACAATAGGAACCGCCTTTGTAATTAGAAATTTGATTATACAGAAGGCTTAGGCTTAGTGTAGTGCATAAGAACTTGTATGTGTGGAGGACATAAGGTTTGCCACCATGATCATTTATACTATTAACATAGCCCTCTGTCGCTCTCTTTTTTTCTCTCTCTTTTTTCTTTTTTTCTCTCTCATCACCCTCGTTCCTTGTCTGAAGCATCACAAGACCGTCAGGACGACTGGAATCTGCTCCTTCTTTTAAACCAGACAGCAAAACAGGATGTTTTATGGTCAATCAGATACTGGAATATTAGAGGATGTGGATCATACATGCGCTTATGATCCACCAATGCCAGCAGGGTAATTCCTGTTTAGATGCATGGATCTGGTACAACTAACTAACTAACTAAGATTGGGACTGAATGTGTGTCATTGCTACTGCACTGCTGATTAAGAACCATATAAACAACTAAAGAAGAAGAGATGCAAGGGAGGTTGTAGTTCGGTTCGATGTCTTTCCATTGCTGCTTTATTAGTTGTTTAGTAAATCCTGTGGGAGTCGTCCTAGATACCATGTTAACCATGACAGCTCCTCAGATATCACCGGCAAACTCTGCCTGAAGCAAAGGAGTACAATGCGGCAAATAATTTTCTTCATTTGTGCACCAAAGATTTTTGGATGTGGGAGTGCCATCTCTTCAGCTGAAATCCGGAGCAAATCAGATATCTACAAACGTTTTCTTTTTTTTAATTTCTGATCGGAGGTGTTTTCAGATGAGATCTGAAAACAATTTGTGAGGAACTTGCCTTATACTTATATGTGAACTCAATGGACTTCTGCTCCTGCCTGGTAACACACTAAAGGACTTTAACATAAAGGCAATGAGTATAAGCAATTCCTTTCTTTTCTTTGCTTTGCCTTTGTGATGGAGGGAACACCCTCGTAGCTACAAGGATCACGACAAATACTCATATGGAAATATGAGCCTAATGATGTTTCCAGTAAGCTTAAAATCCTCAAGCAAATAAAAAGTTGCAGTTTCAGACAAAGAAGGCAGGACTCTTATTTAAAAGGGCTATGATGTGAAAGGTCACATCTCCTCAAGCTATTACTATGTACACTCCACTGCTGAGTGTGGCTATTTATAAAATATATACCATCCAACATGACAGACTGCAAAAGAAAAGAGTCCAGAGATGCTTTCGCTGCCAGAAGCATTACTCTACAAAAGAACATGGCTTAACAGTAAGTGTGTAAATACTCTTTGTGTCTATTCATGTCTGTGTACTGTATGTGTACAGGATGAGTGTCTGTGTGCCAATATGCTTGTTGTGTGTTGTAGACGTGTGCGTAGCGTTTAAGAGATACGTCCAAATAATCAATGCTGACATATCAAAGTCACACCTGTAGATAAAGTACATTCTGAGCAGTTAAAAGAAACGGTTTGGATATGAAGTGATTCTGTTACAACGTAGAAATAGAATCTGCGGCTCTACATGAGGTCAGGTTTGATTTGAGATTTGTTTTCAGCACATAATGAATGAATGAATGAATGAACGAGGGCATCGCAGGAAGTCAGAGGTTTGGGAAGACACTTGACACGTAATTAAAATTCAAGACACAAAGACACAGTGATGATGTGTCAGGTAGAATGACCAAGGTGTCAAAGCAGATGACCCTACAGCTAAGGCTCATTATTTTTAGCAAAAATCAGGGTAAAAATTGTATCATAAAATGTTTTTTAAATTACTTTGGGGGTCTCTGGCACCTAATCAGCAGCGTATTTGTGATTTTCTTGGCATTTTTCTTCTGACTTTTTACAACTTGAAGAAGAAGAAGATGTTGGTTACTGCAAACTGAGGTGAATGGTGTTTGAATGAAGTAGGAAACCCAACTTTTGGATATGTGGGGAAATACAATTTAGAAGAAACTTTGTTTGAACCAAACTGCTCCTTCTAAAGAATTAGACTAGACCTGCAAGCAGGTATCAAGCAGCTGATGCAACTCAGGACCAAACGTGAACTGACTGTTCAGCATTATCTTCAAACTACAAGTACGTGGTATGATGTGCAGAATGAAATATGATTATGAAATAATATGAATAGGAATTATACAAAAGTCATCGGTGTGATGTGTTGAATAAAATGGAGGAAATCAAATAAGACTGAAAATAATTTTATGAATGAAGTCAATGATAAGTGACAGCAATAGCGGACTGTTTAATTTGAAACAACGTATCACATAATAATAAATTATTTAAATGGAGGAAAATAACCTACACTAACCAATCAGTTAAAAAAAATAGCATTGGTTACAGTTTACAGCTCCTCTGT